>NC_064860.1:38816842-39116842 GCF_024139225.1 Suncus etruscus | reverse complement strand
ATTAAATGTTTCATGTTCAACAGTTCTTTTGAACTCCTGTCTTGCTCTTTGGTTAACTTCTTTCTCTTCCCCTCCTACTTTGTGCTTTTCTCTTTATTTTTGTTTTTGTTGTTGTTTTTGGTTTTTGGGTCACACCTGGCAACACTTAGAAGTTACACCTGGCTCTATGCTCATAAATATCTTCTGCAGGCTTGGGACCATATGAGATGCCGGGATTAGAACCACCACCTGTCCTGTTTTGGCTATGTACAAGGCAAATGCCCTACCGCTGTGCTATCTCTTGGTTCTCTCTTTATTATTTTTAAGAACAGGATGGTGGCTGGCAGCAACAATGAGGTCTGTTTTTATTTTGTACCATATAAATTATGGTACATAAAATTATGGAGGGTGCAGGAGTAAAAAGAATTATACTTCTTTTTTTTTGTTTGTTTTGTTTTGTTTTTGGGCCACACCCTGTGATGCTCAGGGGCTACTCCTGGCTATGTGCTCAGAAGTCACTCCTGGCTTGGGGGACCATATGGGATGCTGGGGATCAAACTCAAATCTGTCCTGGGTCAGCTGCGTGCAAGGCAAATGCTTTATTGCTGTGTTATTGTCTGACCCCTAGCCAAATAATTCTCAAGAATTATTAAGAGGATTCTGGTCGAATTTCCTCAAAACCAACAGCTTCAGAGCCACTCTGCTTAGTTAACAAAGAGTCTTCTAGCTCTTTTTGGTCTGCTTCTTCGAACTCTTCACTGCTACCTACCTGCTTTATCATGTTCTAGCCCTCTAGCTCCTTTCTTGGGGCAGGGAAGGAACAAGTGTCAGCAATTCCCTCAAGGAGCTAGGGAAATGAGCATGTTGTGAACAAGCAAGTTCTCTGAAACCCTATAATTAAGAATTTCTGCAGTGTTCTGTATAAATACATTACTTTGTTGGGTAATATAAATTAAAATTAAAACAAGTGTCTGGAAGAATTAGAGGAAACCAGAAATTTGGGTGTTTCAGAATTGGTTTGCAAAGTTGTGAATAAATTTCTCCTGATTCTTTTCCTCATTGTATTCCACACTGTTCAGCATTGAACTTCCCTCAGTGTATTCTCACTGTTCAGCATTGTCCTCATTCCAACATTATTTGTGAAGTACCCGTTGGGTGCAGATGTGCTCATGAAAATATGAAGAGCCTAGTATTGTGATAAGGGCAATAGCTTTGGAATCAGCTCAAATCTGAGTTTCATTCCAGATTGCAGTTATGAGACCTTGGGCAAGTTACTTAACCTCTGAAACTCAATTTTCTCACTTGTTAATGGAGCTAATAATTCCAACACATAGAGTTTTTTTTTTTTTTTAAGATTATAAGAATACCTAATGTAAAGGACTCTGTGTAGTTGCAGACTACTCTCCTAGCCATCCTCATATAATTTGCGGGTCTTCTTCACTTCACTTTGATAATATCAAGATCCTTTGTTTTCATTAGATTGTCTCCAAAAAACTCACTTTCAACAACAGGACATTGTTTTAACTTGTCAGGAAAGAACTTTTTTTCTTGTATAAAAGTTTTATATATACATACATACATACATATGTCATGACTACAGAAAGTGACTTTTCTGTTAAAAAATATTCAAACCCAAATATTCTCTTCTAGTATACATAATTGAGACAAAAGACCTTTTTTTTTTTTTCAAGGTAATCAGATCTCATCTTGCCAACACTGGGCAGTTCTAAAGAGTCTTATTTCTCTCATTCTCCTATTATTTTGTGCCTTTCTTTTCTAATTCTACTTGTAAGTAATTTCTTTACTTAATTAAAGAATGCAATTTGCAAAGTTATTAAGTTTTAGGCATATAATATTTCAACACCAATCCTACCAGCAGTGTTAACTCCTGCTACCCATGTTTTCATACTCCATCATCCCCACCCCACCACCTACCACATTGACAGGCACATAACAAAGCTCAGTGGTTGCAGCTTAGACCTCATGTTTTCAGCATTGTTGCATCTGTGTTCAGAGTCATAGCTATATAACTCTCCTATATCACAAGTATAACTGATGCCCAGGCCAGTGTTCCCCCTTAGTTCCCTTTCTTATCTTCTTTCTTCCTGCCTTAATTTTTTTCCTCCTCTGTTCTTCTTTTCACTAAGCTCTGGGACACTTATGCCTAGTTCTCTAGGCATAACCCCTCCCTTTACTATATTACATAGGAAAGAATTTTTTTTTTTTTTTTGGTTTTTGGGCCACACCCGTTTGACGCTCAGGGGTTACTCCTGGCTGTGCGCTCAGAAATCGCCCCTGGCTTGGGGGACCATATGGGACGCCAGGGGATCGAACTGCGGTCCGTCCTACGCTAGCGCTTGTAAGGCAGACACCTTACCTTTAGCGCCACCTTCCCGGCCCCAGGAAAGAATTTTTGAAAAGCTTCTTCAGTGTTGGACTAGAAGTGACATAAGATAGAGGTGGAGGGGCAAGAACTTCGTACATCAAAATCATTAGATTTTAACTTTATTATAAACATGTAACCTCAATAGCAGCAACAATATATAGATAGTATTTTTAGGATTTTCTTTTAATCCTATTTAGAAAACATCCACTTTTCCAGATCATTGGAGGAATCTAAGAGGTGCTCCAGTATCAAAGATATAAGTTAAAAGAAGGGAATAAAAATCCATTGGCTATAGTCTCAGCTCTGAATCTTAGTATCTGACTCCAGTCATAGGTCAGGTTTGGAGGGGTGATACTATATGGAGCAGCTATGGCTCTTTGATTTTTTGAGTAGTTGTGGAAAAAACTTAACGACCAAAATAAGCTTGGAGAAGGGAGAGGTTTAGGCAATCCCAGGCGCTTTCTAGCATAGAACTGAACCTGGAACTTCAGTCCCTTACATCTGGGACTGCTGGATGTAGAAAGGCTGCAGACCAAATCCTATACCACTTCGTTCTGTAAAGCACAACTTTGGGGAGTGGTATGGGCAACACATCCCTTGGTTAGGTAACTTAACCATTTTACTGAATGGTGACCATCTCTTTGAATGAATTTCACTGGTTTGGAAGAGTTAACATTTTAAACACATGCTAGCCTTCTGGAAATAAACTATTAATATTGCCACATGTGCATGATTCAGTAAAGTGTAGCCACCATTTAGATCAAAGATTCTTATTTGGCTTACTTCTCTCTTTTTAGAGAAATAAAAAATTACTCAGCACCTCTTTGAAAACACAACTTCTTTTGTTTTTGCCCCTTTGACCACACCCAGTGCTGCTCTGGACTGACTTCTGGCTCTGTGCTCGGGGATCTTTCATGGTTGAACTTGGGGGATCATACACAGTGCTAGGATTGAATCCAAGTTGGTTGCATGCCCAGAAGGTGCTTTACATTCTTTATATCCTCCCAACCACCCAATTTTACCTTCTTTAAGTGAACAAAGAGAAAAGCACACACACCCAAATTATATCCAACTTTTTAGGATTCATTACTTACTGGACTCCCCTAAATGAGGGATTTGACATGTGTTTAGACATAGGACAGCACTGTCTACAAGTCTGTGCTTGTGATGAGGCATGGCATACCACGTGGCCAGGGTCATGAACTTCCTGCTAGCCAGTGGGGAAGATATTGACATCTTGTCTGGCATCTGTATTGCCATGCTAGAGCTCTGGCTCTGCTTGCAGATCTCAGTCTTTGTGGAGTCAGGACACCCAACTGGTAATTGTTGAGCACTGGGCAAGACTAGAAGTTTTCTTTTTAGGGGGTGGAATCCATACCTGGTGGAGATCAGGGCTTACTCTTGGCTCTGTTCAGGGCAGTCCTGGTGGGGCTCAGAGGCTCATATGAGGTATCTAGGTTGAACCCAGGTCAGTTTTGTGCAAGGCAACTGCCCTATCCACTGTGCTATCTCTCCAGCCCCAAAACTGATGATCTGGCCAAAACAAAACCCCTTCCTAGCTCAAGGATTATCTCAGAAAAGCCCTCTTTACAGTAATAAATGACAGTAATTTGGTCATTTGGTCCAAATGACCTTCAGCAGTACAAATGGTTCATTTGCTCTTCAGCAGTACAACCAAGTCAGCATTCCGTTTGCTGCCTGTGTGTATAATGGAAGCAGGGGGCAAAGAGACAAAACCAGACCAGCTGGCTGCCATGGGGACTTCCCCTTTATTCTCACCAGATTTGTTTTCTCACCACAGTGTTACAGAGCATGTCAACGTCTCTTTGAGTGATTCCAGTGGCTTATGGGACTACAGCCCTTGTGTGACGTATCATGTTGCATGAGATCATGACAACGTGGAGAGGAAGGAAACCCGAGGTCACCCTGGCTTGTCTCCTCTTAACCACAGCAGGCTGCTTTGCGGACCTAAGTGAGTGATTCCCCCACCTCCATCCTCACCCCTCCAACCCATTCCCCAGCAGGCATCCCTTGTTGAAGAGCACTCTACCTCTTGTTAAATGGAAACATTCAACATGCCACAGGAGCCCTTTAAATTGACCATCCTCTTCCAGGATTTCACAGAACACCTCCTTCCCACTGGCCTCTAGGGACCCACTCAGGAACACAAGAAGAGAAATGATCACAACATTATAGTGGTTGCATTTTGATATCTTCAAATATATACTGGCAGAGGAGGGGGGAGGGGTAATTGCTTTTTATAAGCACTTATGAGTTAAGATAATGGCTGGCACTTTGCATGCATTGTTGGTAAGATTCCTAACAACCCTGTAAAACAAGTATTATGAGCCCCATTTTACTGATAAAAGGCTGAGATTTAAAAAGGCCAGTCACATGACTTAGAACCCTGTCCAGGGATTCAAGTTCAGACCCCTCCTACTCCAGAACCTCACTCTTGTCTCTCCACCACCCTGTATTCCCACCTGCTTTCTGGGAACAAGAACAAGTGGGGAGCTGATGGTGGCCCTTAAAAACAATGGAATTCCTCTGGGTGACCCAGGTCTAAAAGGTTGAATGGGTGCTGGGCTTTGGAATGAGTTGTATTGCTTCCTTGCCACATCCTCATCCTTCCTACAGGTGAAGTCCTGCAGGTGACTGTAGAGCCTCCATCCACTGTCCAGAAGCTGGGAGGGACCGTGCTCCTGGGCTGTGTGGTAGAGCCCCTGTCAAGGAACATCACATGGCGCCTAAACGGGAAGGAGTTGAATGGCTCGGATGATACTCTGGGTATCCTCATCACTCACGAGACCCTGGTCATCACTGCCCTCAGCAACCACACTGTGGGTCGATACCAGTGTGTGGCCAGGATGTCTGCTGGAGCTGTGGCCAGCGTGCCTGCAATGGTGACTCTAGCCAGTGAGTACTGTTTCTTTTCTCCTCTGTTGGTGCAGGCTCTCTCCCCCTCTTTCCTACCATTCACATTCTGAGTTTTTGTTTTACCATGAAAGAATCCTAAGGGCTGGAGACAGTACAGAGATTGACATTTACTTTGCCTATACCTATTCCTGGATCCAACCCCTTCCACCACATGATCCCTGAGCATCACTGGAAGTAGCTCTTGCAGGCCTATGGTGTGACTGTGTAAGTTTTGGGGGGAGAGTAGGGAGAAAAGGAACCTCCTGTTCCTCTGCTTTCTGATCCGCCCAGGGGTTCCAATCCATGGCAGAGTGGAAGGAAGGCTGCTGGCTGTATTGTTTTCCTAGGGACAGGCAGGTAACCTTGCTCTGTGCTCTTGAGAGAAAAGCAGAGAGGTCTCAGCCATCTCCCTAAAATATCCAGTCAAGCCCTTCACACTGAATAGCCATGGATGCTGGACACTCCCTAGAGTAGGCTGTGAGAGCTTAGTGATGTAAACAAAACCTGGAGCACTGTTGGATTGTCCCCTCCCCTCCAGAGTTGCTTGGAAGGAAGGAGGGGATAGGCAGAGGGAGAGGTTATCCCCTCATAACCAGAAGAGCTAAAGTCACAAGTACTCTTGTTTGTTTGTTTGTTTTGGGGCCACACTCAGTAGCACCCAGCGGTTACTCCTGGCTCTGCATTCAGAAGTCACTCCTGACAGACTCGGGGACCATATGGGATGCCAGGAATGAAACCTGGGACCGTCAGGGTTGTCTGTGTGCAAGGCAAATGCCCTACTGTTGCTGTGCTATCACTCCTACCCCATGTACTCTTTTGTACTTTTAAGTAGCAAATTAGGTTACATCACAGAAAGTTCAAAATATGGAGAAAATATAAAGAACTAGATAACAGAGAAAATGCCTCCACTGTCTTCACCCAGCCACTATCATTTTAGGATGTACTTTTCCTGAAGTCTTTCACCATAACCGCACAATTATATTGTAATAATACTATTGAAATATAGTTATTTGGAGTCAGAAAGTTGTACAGTAGGCATGGTGCTTGCTTGCATGTGGTCGACCTGGAGTTGAAAGTCTCCCGAGTCCACCAGGAATGAGCCCAGAGCTCAGGGCTATGAGTAAAGCCTGAGCTTGGCCATTGGGTATGACTCAGAAACAAATAAACAAAAAAAGTTATAAAGGGGCCAGAGAGATGGCATGGAGGTAGGGTATTTGCCTTGCATGCAGAAGAACGGTGGTTCAAATCCCGGCATCCCTATGATTCCCCAAGCCTGCCAGGAGCAATTTCTGCCAGGTGTGACCCAAAAACAAAAACAAACAAAAAAAGTAGTAAAAAATTAATATGATTACTGTCCTTTCTTCTACTTGATATGTAAGCATTTTTTCATTGTCCATAGGACCATAATTTATTTTCTTTGCTACTGAGTATACAATGTACCTCTAATTTTAAGATTAAGATGGCTAATTTTAAGATTTTACTGAAGGCTAGAAAACTGAGAGTATAGGAGGTAAGGTTCTTGTCTTGTACATGACCAACCCTGGTTCAATCACCTGACCACTGCATATGATCCCTTGAGAACTACCGAGCGTAACCTCTGAGCAGCTTTTCACATTGCTGGTAAAGACCCAAAAACCCTGAAAAAAAAAAAAAAGAGATTATGTACAAAGTATATTAGTCTTATGGTATGAATTGCCTGATGTTTTTTTCCATTTGTATCTGAAATGTATCATTTACCTTCACTCCCACTCTCCCCCCCCTTTCTAATCATGTTACCACAGTCGTTATCTGGAACAAACTTACAGTTACTAATGGTTCTAGGATATCTCCCCAGTGTGTCTGCCTTAATGTTCTGAATCCGTTTCATATTGCCGGGCAATTAGTTGGCTTCTCCTTGTTCTTTATAATAAATAAGCTGTGCTTGGAATAAAAAACGCTGTGCTGCTTTTGCAGGGTCATTCTGCTTACCTAGGAGGATTTCACCTGCAAATAGTCAGCACGTGTCTAAGACTCCAGAAAAGCTATAATCATGCATTTGGCCTAATTAGGAGCCAGGCTGAACTTTTAATTGTTTGGAGGAAGCAAGATTTAGAAAGCAGATATAGTTTGGAGTTGCAAGGTGTATCAATGTGAGAAAAGAAAATTTATAACCCCTATTTTAAAAAATATTCTTTTCTTCTGCTTGAAGGGATCTGCAGTTGGCAGTAAGGACAAAGAGCAGGGTTTGGTCACAACCCAAAGGGAGTGAGAGGAGAAGGGGCTGTGTTGAAGCCGAGTGAGTGTTGTCTAGAAGCCAAGAACTGTTGGCTTGTCATTTAGACACGAATCAGAAGTGAAATGTTTGGGCTTGACCAGAAGGACAGAGAAGTGCTGGAAATGAAGAGAGCAAGCTTGGGATGGGATGGTGCGTGCAGGGGTTGTGTCGTGGTGGAGTGGAACTGTAGTCCCCAAATTTGGAGGGGGCAGGAGTGGGATGGCGGGAAGGCAGGAAAGGCAAGAGAAGGGGGTGCTGTCTTTGGGTTAATGCCATGAGGGATTTGGCCCAGACTCAGCAGTTAGATTAAGTTTCCAAAAGCACATTCCTGAGCAGAATGGAGCCTGTGTTTTGCTGGCTGGCTGATGTACAAGGAAGGTTGAGCTGTAGAAGGGATTATGGAAGGTGCAGCCTGCATTTGGAGGCAAGGCTGGGCCATGGCATGCTGGTAAATGCATAACACCTACCCTGCCACACTTAGCGTTTAAGGTGAGGTTTGCATGTCCTCTAGCAAACTGATGTTCAGCCTACCGGGCAAGGTGTAGATGATCTGCTTTTGGAGATAACTGTGAGCTGCTGATTTGACTGAGAATTCAGGGGTGAAGGAGGTCTCTGAACAAAGGACTTTGCCTGCCCCAGATCTCTTTCACTTAATTTTGAGGGGGTGAGGAGGTTTGGACATCTCTTCTAACTTATAGCATCAGCTTCTGGTTTTTCCATAGGATGGAACCATTTGGGAAGGCTGACCATTTGACATTCTACCTCAGGTAGTCCTTCTCATTTGTATAGGTCTTTCATCTCTCTCCAGGCTCACATGCACTATGGTCCATTTTCCTCTGTCTTGATTCAGCTTTAGACTGGTTCTAATCACAGAATAGCAAGTAATTATGCCTAGTTTATTATAGCTGACAAGCAACCTGAATGCCACCACTTTCTATTCTTTATCTCAAGGAAGCAATCATTTAAATAAATGCCCATGTAATTCTTCAGTTAAATATTTTTTCTGGAGCAGAAAAAAATAACACAGTAGGTGAGTCATTTGTCTTATATGTCAGCTAACCCAGGTTTGATCCCCAGCATTTCACATGGTTCCCTGAATATGCCAAGAATGACTCCTGAATGCAGAGCCAGGAGTAACCCCTGAGCACCATAAAACAACAAATACAAACAAAAAATTTTTCTTGTTTAAAATTCATTATTTCTTCCATTATCTTTTCATCACTAGTTTTCAATTATAGTTAGAAGTCAAAAAGGCAGCCAAAAGGTAGCCATTCTGTATCAGAGAATTTCAGTACTAGCTAAAGTAAAATCTTACACTGATGTATTTGAGTTGAGACAGGATTTGTAACTCTTCTTTGAGGCCTGTAGCACTGGCATCAGGACTGTACTTCAGAATTGTTTGCTTTCTGGTTTTAGAGAGCAGAGAAGAAGGTGAAGCAACTGTCTGAAGAAAAGGAAGGCAGCTGTCTCTATGACTCCTCTTTGAGGAGGGGTCAAACTTTGTCAATGAATCTTTTTTACCTTACTTTAGTTCATGAACAAAAGAAAGAGTTAAACTAGTATAGTGGAAAAATAAAACTATCTCAGAAAATATTCTGGGTCACAGTAGAGGGGTTAAGGCACTTGTTTTGATTCGTCATATCACATGATTCCCAGAGCAACCCAGGTACAACGCTAGAGGTCCCAGAGCAGCTCTAGCACATCAAACTTTCATTGAGCAGTATCAGTTGGCAGAGAATCACAATGAAGAACTCCCCTTCTGCCTCCTGATCACTGATTGGGAGATGACCCCTCCCCCAACATCTTGTGAGTGCTTTGCAGGAAACCCTGATTTCATTCCTGACACCACATGTTGCATGAAGCACTAAGCACTGACTAGGAGTAGCCCTGATTACTGCTGGTTGTGGTCCAGAAACAAAGTGTCATGGGATTCTGGATAGGTGACACAGGGTTGGAACACAAGTTTTGCAGGTTGGAGCCTCAGGTTTGATCCACAGCACACATGGTCTCTTGACACCACTGAGAGGTGCTAAGCACCACCACAGCAGCACCCCTTGAGCACTATCAGGAGTGGTTGATAAATGATGTAACTTCTGGATTTAAACTCTGTTGCTTATGGCTGACTTATATGACTTTAGTAAAAGCCACTTTGCCTTATATACAAGTCACTGAGTTTTGTACAAGTCACTTTGATTGCCACACCTATGAAATGTGCTCAGAAGTAACTATTACATTATTTGTTTTCTGAGAGCATTTGAGATTCAAGTGAGAGAATATGTGACAGTAATACTTTGAAGCATTTATAAATTCTGGGCTTATTCATTCACCCATCTAGTCAGGAAACATTGTGGAGCATCCAGTTGTAGGAAACTGTGGGTGTGTGTCCAGGCTACTCCTACTCAGCTTCCTTCTGAAAGTATTGCATGGGAAGAGAAAGAGCAGCAATCAAGCTTACAAACCCAGCCTGAGCTAATAGACAGCAGTTTGTTAGGAAGAAAGAACTAACCTGCTATCTATAAATTAGCTCCCAATATGCATATTATCACCAACATAGATACCCCCAAAGCACCTCAAGAGCCTCCCATTGTGTCACTCACTGCATTATATATTGCCAGAGTCACCCACAGAGCTACCAACTATGCTCTTGTTTGCTTTCTGATGTGTACTGGTTCAAACAAATGGGTGTTGGCTTGTGTTAGCAAACTGTTGCTTACCCTGTCCCTCATTGTGGGCAATACCAAAAAACAAAAGCCATATTTCTTCTGTTCAGCTCAGCACTTAAGTCTGATTCCCATCAGTTGTTTATTAAGTAACTGAGAGTCTGACTTAGAATAATTCTTGTTCTGTATATTAGAATAGACCATTAAGGATCTTTTATTATTCTTTTTTATTTCTAGCTTCCCTTATTTCTATTTTAGTCAGAGTTCTCCATCGAAGTAGAATTGTCTGTCTGTCTGTCTGTCTGTCTATCTATCTATCTATCTATCTATCTATCTATCTATCTATCTATCTATCTATCTATCTATCTATCTATCTCTTACCAGAGATAGAGGAGGAAGACATGATAGTAATGAGAAGAGAGGGAGGGAAAGGAGAGAAGAAGATGCAAGGAAAGAATTGTTTGAAGGGGCTGGAGAGATAGCATGGAGGTAAAGCGTTTGCCTTTCATGCAAGAGGTCATCGGTTCGAATCCCAGCGTCCCATATGGTCCCCCGTGCCTGCCAGGAGCAATTTCTGAGCATGGAGCCAGGAGTAACCCCTGAGCACTGCCGGGTGTAACCCAAAAACCACAAAAAAAAAAAAAAAAAAAAAAAAAGAATTGTTTGAAACAACTAGTTCTCGTGATTATAAAAGTTAGCACATTCAAAATCTATAGGACAAGCTAACAGGCTGGAAATTGATGAATCCCACTTGGGAAACAGTAAAACTCCTATGCTCCAGAGTTGGCAGCAGAGTTCAAAATGAGCATGTTGAGGATTGGTGTGGAGTGTTCAGACTCTCTAGTAGAGCACAGTTGGACTACTGCCTATCACTGAGGGACTTAGTCTACTGTGGAGGGGGGGGGTATTGCAGTACATAAAGTCAAGTCATACCCATGAGTTGCCAAATAAAGGTGCCAATTCATTTGAGAGGTAGCTCAGGCTATTTGTGTTTTGTTTCTGTGCCGGCCATTGAGGAACATTCAGGAATAGAGCTTACAAGAATGTGTGTGAGACCATCTACATTCAAAATTTTTTATTTATTTTTATGTTTTTAGTAACACCTAGTGGGCTTAGGGGACCACATGTAAAGGTGGGGATTGAACACAGGTTGACCACATGCAAGATAAGTACCCTACCTGCTGTATTATTTCTCTGACCCCTGTTAAGAATTGTTTGGGAGGGCACATCTGGCAACACTCGGGGGTTACTTCTGGCTCTGCGCTCAGAAATCACTCCTAGAAGGCTTGGGGGACCAACTGGGATGTCGGGGATCAAACCTGAGTCCATTCAGGATCAGCCACATGTAAGACAAATGCCCAACCACTGTGCTATCGCTTCTGCCCCCCATTCAGAACTTTTAATTGCTTCAAGTACTTTTTCTCAGATCCACAACCACTGAATCAAGCTTTCAGCATTGTGCACTTTGGCCTAAGCCAGGTATAGTTTCCGGGTCAGTGTCTTACTTCTGTAGTTAATTGAATTTCCATACTGAGAATCTCTGATGAGTTCAATTAGGTTCAGAATCTAACTAGTAAGCAATTGTTTCTTCCCTATTTCCTCATTCCATTTCCTACTCCTACATTTCTCATCTCTTCTCCTTTAGAGAAGATTCTTCTTGTGATTAAGAAAGGAAACCTTATCACTATGTACCTTAAATACATGTATTACTATGAAAGATTCGTAATTCACTTTGGTCACAATAAAAATGACTAAAAGAGAAAAAAAAAAGGTAACCTTATATCTCTGAGCAGCATCACACTCTCGGACCCTTGCATTAAACCACTGGCCTAGTTGATGTAGAATGGCCAGTGGAGCCCCAGGGCCTCTAGACTTCCACTTTGGAGTGTCCTGTCCTCCTTCAATACCCCACAAAACACCCATAGAAGAAAGGAAACCTTAGTAATAATTTCTTTTTTTTGTTTTGGTTTTTTGGGCCACACCCGTTTGATGCTCAAGGGTTACTCCTGGCTAAGCACTCAGAAATTGCCCCTGACTTGGGGGGACCTTATGGGACACCGGGGGATCAAACTGTGGTCCTTCCTTGGCTAGCGCTCACAAGGCAGACACCTTACCTCTAGTGCCACCTCGCTGGCCCCCTTAGTAATAACTTTCAATGTCGCCTTTCTATACAAGTCCAGAGACCACAAGACCAGTCTACTGGTAGACCAGTAACCCCTTCACAAAAGAATGATCCGTTTACCTTAATGGGCAAAAATAATTTTTGGTGGGTCTTTGTACAAGCCTTTTGCTTTGAGATGAAGAGGTGGCAGTAGGAAGAATTGGGAGAGGTCAAAAAACAAGATGACTTTCTGAGTTGCCCAGGAGAAAAGAAGTTGGTCTTAAGACCTGGAATACAGAGACCTGCTAGGCTGTTTGCGAGTCTACCTATGCCTGAGAGACAATTGTTTCATATGGTGTATGAAATTGGGAAAGAGGTGTCACTTTATTGCATTGTGTGTGTGTGTGTGTTTCATTTTGCCATTTGGACAAGAATTTTATGGAAATCAGATCAGTCCTAAGGGTGCTCAAAAACTAGAGTATCTAACTAAGAAATGCCTTACAACTTTAAGGCCCAAGATCTACTAACCATCTCATCTCTGTTTCCCACAGATATTTATACTAAGATTTCCCCTGATAGTTAATTGAAGTCTTCATATGACAGTGGCACAGTGGCACATATATACACAGGCAGCCAGATTAGGGAGTTCAGTATATTTTGGCAACCATCTGCTCCAAACCACAGGGTTCCAATTCTCCATTTAATAGTGATCCCTATTTGCTAAAACAAAACCTCTGCCAAGGACATGCTTAAGACTATGAATCTTCTCCTTAGCCTATGCTTTGCACACACAACCACGTACTCCGAAAGATCTTAAGTACATTAGTTAAGCTAAGAGTAAAGAGAGGCTCACACATTGTGCACTTAAGCAGCTACAGGCCATAGCTTCAGTAAGCTAGATTTTGAGGCATTCTGCACAGAGGTGAGAGAATTCATTAGCTTCAGGAAATTACTGGATCCCTTTAAGCTAAAGGCTGCAAGAATGATCCCTGTAAGGTGAAAAAAGAATCGAGAAAGAAAATAAGATTTCCCTGGCTTCCTCTGTTTTTTTGAATGTAGAAAAGTTCGGGGATATCTCCTTGACTTTCTTTTCTTGATATCTCCTAGATTTTCTACTACCTTTGAAATCTAGTAAAGTAACTCAGAATTAGAGAACAGTGAGTCTGTCCTGCAAGTGGAATAAACTGTTCATTTCTAAGATAAAAGACTATCATTTAATGGTGAGAAAAAAATGTAAGGAATTTGAGGGGAAAAAAGGCTTTATTTTATTTTTGTGGGGAGAATTATGGTTCATTTTTGAGTGATTGTACTCCACTTCTACTTACAAACATTAAAAAATTCCAGGAACCACAGAATAAAAGTCAGGCTCAAGCATGATATTTATACATCCATTTCAGCCTGCTCCTATCAGTTTTGCTCACCTCTCCCACTGCAGACACAGCCAACCCTGTCCTTTCCTCAACTCATCATATATTTCCCCATATTTAGGGAATGATGCTCCCTGTCTGATGCATATTTTTTCTACCCACTTCACTCCTCCCATATTTATCTCTTATGCAAAAATACATTTTTCCATTTTTGAGATTTCAAATATGTTCTCCTGTGAAAAATTTCTTCTTTTTCTCTCAGGTTTTCAGGTGTTAGAGATATTTTCTTCTTTCTTTTTTTTAAATTTTGGAGCCACACCTCGTGGTGCTTAGGGAAGTGTGCTAGAAGCTTTGTACTCAGGAATTACTCCTGTCAGTGCCTGGGAGACCATCTGGGATGACAGAGACTGAACCCTGGTAGACCATGTGCAAGGCAAATGCCTCATCCGTTGTACTATTTAAAACCTTGTAAGGTTTCCTCTTAACACATTTCTTTACCATTTCAGATTGGGTTTACCTACAGTCTTTCCTCTATGGTCTCTGCCTGGAGATGGAACTGTTGCCATTTATCTCAGTGACGTACAGCCTAACAAACGTGAGCCTTTGGTGAATTTATAGCAAAAAGACACCCAGATAAAAATCTTTGTAGTATAGGAAGATCAAAAAGGATAAGCAGAAGGTGAATGAATTCTGATCTATTATGGATCAGAATTTTAAGGGAAGATAAAAAGGATAAAGTAAGAACTCAGGGTATAAATAAGTTGAAGAAACAAATGGCTTCAAGAAGAGTATAGAAAAAAAATTAACAGGAGGCTGGAGAGATAGTATAAGAGTTAAAGCCTTGCATGTGTCAGCCCCAATTTGATGATGCCTTGGCATTATATGGCCCCCAGAACACATCCAGAGTGAGCTCTAAGCAGAGAGCCAGGAGTATCCACTGAGAATCCCCAGGTATGACACACACACAAATATTAAAAGAAATAAATGAGAAAAGACATTTATAAGACATTGAAATGTTTGGAGAAACCTCTGGAACTACTGGAACTTCTGAAGACAATACGACTCCATTTCCTATCAGACACTATATGGGATACTATGAGAGGTAGTGGGTGAAAGCATCAGTAGGCACTGTTACTTGTAAGCAAATGAAAGTGTATGTACAAAAAAGTATAACCAGGATTGACCCCCCAGTAATCCTCAAACAGTGCCTCTCCAACCTAGGATTCTGTCCTTAGGGACCATGCTGCAATGCTCGTCACCATTCTTCTCTGGAGGCCTTGACGTCCTTTTCTTTCGTCCCTCTTTCTGTGCTGCTGCCAGCCCCACCAAAGACTGTGCCAGGATTCTGCTTTGACTCTGATGAGCTCAGACCACCAGGATTCACATTAATTTTCCCATTGCTAAGTTTATAGTTTATATTTGGTTGATCAGAGAAATATGTGTGATGTGGGTTGCTGGCAAGTAAATCATTTTTCCTTCTCTCTTTCTTCAGCGTATTTTTCAAACCATTTCATTCTTTCATCTAGTCCAAAAGCAACTCTCCAGTTCTGCTCACCAGCCCTACTCATAGCAGCACTGAAGTCAGATAAATGAGATGGTCTACAGACATTTTCTCTGTTCATCTGGTCGCCAGACTCAGTGGAGACGTGGCTCCCATCCTTGACTTGTCTTCAAGGATTAATCACATTTCTGTTCTCTTATTATGCCTTTAAAAAATATTTTAATTGATTCAAGCCAAAAAATTCCCATCGTATTAGTTCAGTTTACAATAAATCCCTAAATAACATTGCAAGTTAGGGTCTTTTTCTTCCTTGTTTTTTTTTTTTTAACACTTTTTCCTTTCTGCCTTCTCCCAGAACAGCTTACCCCTTAACTTTGATCTTTGCTTCTCCTTACTCTTGCTCTTTATTTTTTTTCTCCATCTTCAGCTTTTCCCCAATATTCAAAGCTGGGTGCAAACCCCACCTCAATGGAAGCAACAGGAAAGAAACACAACAACTAAAGACGAATATTCTTGACATCTACAGAGAGCTATCCGCATTCCCACACATACCTCATAGAATCCTTTTATTTATTTTTAATAATATCTTTATTTAAGCACCATGATTACAAACATGTTTGTAGTTGGGTTTATTTAAATAAAAGAAAATAGGCCTTGTTTTCATCAGAAAGTGTGCTTGAGAAATTTAGTCATGTTTCATTCAGGAGGAAACTTTGGAACCAAAATTATAGTGCCATTGAACAGGCAAGGGAAAAAAAATCCCCCAAACAGCAAACATAATATTCCACTCTCCTGACCTGTGAAGGGAGAGCAGCAGGCGCCCGTGTTGGTGTTTTCTGTTAGATTGAGACTTTCAGTGATTAGACATTTCATCATCACTGTCTTGTATTTTCTGGCATCATAGGCAGTTCGCCAACTCTGCGCTAGCTGAATCTGCTACCTGGAGAGATGACCTGTAGGGTGCTGGCTGCTGACTGTTGTGATGTACTTATGTACTTGGTCTGGCTTCTGTGAAGAGATTGCCAGAGTGGTACACTGATAAAAAGGTTTAGTCACCAGCCTGTGTCCTTGACTTCTGAGAGTGGCAAATGGTGTGAGGCACCAGGTTTTCTGACCTAGATGGTGCTTGCTATTCTCCAGCTCCTCTCAGCGGAGTGAGGTGATACCTTCCCCACTGCTGTGTGAGAGTTTCTGCCTTGCCAGAGGTCACAACAGGAAGCAACACCAGGATGCTTTCCCTTCATAGAGCCCAACTCTAAGTCCATCTGCAGAACGTGAGCTATAGGCTCCAGGAAAGACAGTGCTTAGTGACTTGGCTTTCACTTTCCTCCTGTCTTTCCTGAAAGCTGTAGAGTGTCGGAAAGGACCAAGAGCTTAGCAGCTGCCATTAGGTCAAAGTCCTACTTTGCTTTGTAACATTAATTGTCTCTGCAGCAAGCCACCGCAAGGGCAAGTCGAGGCTTGGAGGCCATGTATGAGAGTCAGGCAGTAGAATTATCAGAAACTTGCCGATAGCCCTAGGCTGCTGAGCCATCCTGGCTGCAGCACTGCCAAATGAGCTGAGTGCGGTGCCCCCACGTTCGAATGGAGCCTATCCAAACCTCAACCGATGAGTGCAGGCTTGTCCTAGAGGGTGGGACAGGGCTGATTCAACATGAGAAATTTCTCACTGGAGAGAAAGGCCACTTTTTCTTAATATTCCGGAGCTTCTGGAAATGGACTGAGGGTAACTCAGTGCCTCCTGCAGCCAAAGATGCCTTTTAACCCAACACTTAGTGAGAGATTAACACAAGTGATTTGCACCCTGAGGAAGGTCTTGGAAAGACAGGATTGGCTGAAGACACTCCCTGGAAGCGATTGTTAGATTTATGGATCACAGTCTGGGGACATTTTGCTAAAATGACTGGATGTGTTCATTCTGTGAGCAGTGAAGGGGCATTAGCCTCCAATTAAGATCGGATCATTAAGTGCTGTCATTTAATCTATAGCTATATGAAGCCTTTGAGGCTACAAAGTCGTGGTTTAACGGCCAGTGTGCAGGTGTAGAACGGTTGAAAACCACGAGTATAAAGGAAGAATCAAAGCTGAAAGGTGGTGAGAAAGAAATTCAGAGGGCACTCAAGATAAAACTTGTCAATGTGTAATTTTGAGTGCAGTAGTGGTGACGGTAGTCACACCCACATACCTCTCCATGCACAGCTTTGCTGGCTTGCCCCGTGGCTGGACTACTGAGTGTGCTCTAGCCCCATGTGTCCAGGGATCCTCCAGGAGTCAGATCAGAGGATACCTCTTCCCTTCAGAAACTGAGTGCTTGAAAAACAGGAACCTGGGCAGCAAGCTTCGTCTGGAACCTGAATTATTCTTTGCTTTCTGAGAAAACGCTGTATTCTAGGACAGGTAGAGGTCAGGGAAACTCCAACACTGACTTTAAAGTGATCAGGGCCACTGTTCTGCTGAGAGTTGTAGAGTTGTAGAGACAGTAAGATGCCTGCTGGCATCTGATTAGTGTAGACAGGTTCATAAAATAGCCAAAAGAATGCAGAAGAGGGGAAATGAATGAGGGAAGGCAACAGAGGGGTTTGAGGGGAGGTAAGAGGATTAAAGTTGCAAAAACATTCCTCTAATGGATTTCTCAAACAAGGAGGCCCACAGGCAAGGGCAGGTGTCCTGTCAAATCATTTCCCCATGAAACCTGATTCTTCATTCTGCTGAGGAGGCCTGCTAAATCCATTTGTAATTTGTAATGAGGTCCTGTTCTTCATTCCTAGTGAGACACTGATCATCCCAGGGACTTGCCAAGAAATCAGTATTGCAAATAAAGCGGTTTGGATATAGGTTGCTTTCCCTCTGCATTTATATCTTCTGGTAGCTGACGAGGCTATTATTGATCATGCTGTCTCCATTCCTCTCTGCGCTCTCTTAAAAACAAAAAACAGGAAAGGGTGTGCTCTGATTTTTTTTTTCAGATCATTTATCACCTCCTTTTTCTGCCTTTGATTCTATAGTAAAACTCACCTTCTGCTTCAGCACCCAAATTAGAAGTGTTTGTCCAATGAAGCAATAGCTAGAGCTCAAGTTTAGGAGTCACAGAGAAGAGACAGGGCCAAGTCCTGCTTGGAGGCCTTTTGCTCCTTATTTGTGTTTGAAGCCAGGAAAGCTCGCCTGCCTGTCAGTCCTGGTAAGGAACTGGATACCCAGTTGGGGTGTCTTGGGTCCTGTCTGCACAGGCTGTTATGCACATGTTGGCATAAGAACAGAGCAATTGTCTGTCCACATGGTTGACCTGCACCCAGCATCTTGCCTCCCCCACTTCACAGCCTTCTGTCTCTGGCTGAGCAGTTGACAGAGGGTCCAGAAGGAGCCAAGAGGGGCTTATGGAAGCATAGTGTTTTCTTGTCTTAGGTATGTGAGGTGGGTGTATGCTCCATGCCTGAATAAGCCCTCAAATACAGCGGGGCAGCAGCCCAGGGCCTTTGAGATGGAGAAGGTTTTCTGGTGCCAAACTCCTTTCAGTTGCTCACATCTTTCTTGCAAAATGATCTGTTAGGTTTAAGTATATATATTCTTGCTTGAGGCACATTTCCTTGGAATGAGGTAAAGAAAAGGGGGGAGGAACTCAACAACTCTTCTTGGAGCAGTTTGAGATTTATTAGATCGTGGAAGAGAGTGCTTCTCTGTGACTAAAGAATTTTCCAGATGTCCCTGAGCTCACAACAGTTCACTGCTTCCTTTGTGGGAAGCCTCCTGACTTGGCAGGTACATAGTGCTCTGTGCCAGGGGAGGATTGAGGCCTTCTCATTGTTACATTCATTTTTTTTTTTTTGAGAAATAGTTTGCAGCATTTTTTTCTAGAACATACCGAGAAGGAGCAGTTCATCCTCTTTGATAATAACCCCTATGTGAAAGAAAAGGCAGAAGCTCATTTGGCTAACGGGCTGAGCCAGGATGGGGTCTCAGAAACCATGGGAATCCATTGCAAGTGCAAGGTTCCATATTAAAATACTATTAAGTGTTTCAGGATGATGCATCCCCCAAGAGCACCAAAACAAGTGCTGGCCACTTCAAATTCATTGCCATAAACCCAAGTAAACCTTGGGTTTAGCCTTCTAAACTATATGGATACAACAGAGATTTAGAGATCGTGCAAAATTCTGTGCAGTTTAGGGCTTGGAGTCAGCATCAGTATACAAAATTAATAGACTATTCACTAAGAATTTACAGTTTACTAGGGACTGCTATCTCACAAAATTAAATAATCATGAAGTAATTCTTTAGAAGAAGTAATGGGGGCAAGCGAGGTGGCGCTAGAGGTAAGGTGTCTGCCTTGCAAGCGCTAGCCAAGGAAGGACCTTGGTTCGATCCCCCGGCATCCCATATGGTCCCCCCAAGCCAGGGGCAATTTCTGAGCACTTAGCCAGGAATAACCCCTGAGCATCAAATGGGTGTGGCCCAAAAAAACAAAAAACAAAAAAACAAACAAACAAAAGAAGTAATAGAATTCTTTAGAAGGTCTTCTACCCACCCCCAAAAAGTAATCTAGGAGAAAGCTCTCCTCAACCCCTATGCATCAGTTTTTCCAGCCTGGAAAGTGAAATAGGACAAGAATGAATCAGGGAGTCTCTCATTTTAATCAAATGAGACCAGCAGCATGGATTTCTTTCTTCTGTTTAAAAAGCAAGTTATTTAGGAGCTATGATGTAGAATATCTTTCAAGATATTTCAGATAGATGGTTTTCAATGCCACACTCAACATCAGAGTGTCAGTTTCCCTCCACCAATGTCTCTAGGTCATCTCTTCCCTCCCCTCCCCACCCCTACTTTAGCTTCTGTTAGTGGATGCTCAAGGTCTGCTATCATTAACTGCTTTTAACTCCCTTACGATGTCTCTTTATGTTCCACATATGTTGAGACTGGAGAAAGAGCTCAGTGGGTTGGAATGCATTCTTGTATGCAGGAAGCCTGGATTTGATCTTCAGCAAAAGATCCCCAGAGCACAGCAGGAAATTTTCCCCAAGCATCCAGCCAGGAATAGCCCTTGAGCATTACCAGGCCTGGCCCCCAAATAAAATAAAATAAACTATACATATGAGAGAGATTTTGTCTCTCTCTTTTTGGATAATTTTACTACCATGATATCTTCTGGTAGCAGCAAACTACAAGATTTCATCTTTTCTTGTAGCACTGTTAGATATATTCCTTTGTGTACATATACCACAATTCTTTATCCACTTATTTGTTCTTGCAATTGATTGTTTCTAGCCCAATTGTGGCTATTGTGAATATGCTGTTATGAGTATAGGAACACAAATTTATTTTCAAATTAACGTTTTTGTGCTCTTGGTGTAGGGGAATTGCAGGTTAGAGCAATAGCACTGTGGGCACCTGTCAACTTTGTACTGATCAACTTGGGTTTGGTCCTTAGTAGAGTGCAGAGCCAGTAGTAAGCCCTGAGCACAGCCAGGTGTGGCCCCCAAATAAGCAAACAAACTAACAAAAAGAAGTAAAATTTCTGAGCTACATGGGAACTCAATTTTCAGGGTGTTTTTTTTTTTGGTTTGTTTGTTTGGTTTGTTTGTTTTTGGGTCACACCCGGTGGTGCTCAGTGTTATTCCTGGCTCTGGGCTCAGAAACTGTTCCTAGCAGGCTCAGGGCCCATATGGAATGCCTGGATTCAAACCACCATCTGGGGCTGGAGAGATAGCATGGAGGTAAGGCGGTTTGTTTTTCATGCAGAAGGACAGTGGTTCGAATCCTGGCATCTCATATGGTCCCCTGTGCATGCCAGGGGTGATTTCTGAGCATAGAGCCAGGAGGAACCCCTGAGCACTGCCGAGTGTGACCCCCCAAAAAACATAAAAACAAAACAAAACAACAAACCGCCATTCATCCTTTGTCGGCTGCATGCAAAGCAAATGCTCTACCACTGTGCAATTTCTCCGGACCTCAATTTTCAGTTTTATGAGAAGTGTCCAAATGTTTTCCATAGAAGCCCAAACAGATGACATCCCCACCAACTGTAGAGGAGGGTTCTTTTTGCCCCACATTTTTCACAAGTACTAGTCATTTCTCCTTTTTTTTCTTTTTCCTTTTAATGTATCCCACTCTCACTGGTTTGAAATGATATCTTATTATTTTTTTTTTTTTTTTTTTTTTTTGGTTTTTGGGCCACACCCTGTGACGCTCAGGGGTTACTCCTGGCTATGAGCTCAGAAGTTGCTCCTGGCTTCTTGGGGGACCATATGGGATGCCGGGGAATCGAACCGCGGTCCGTCCTAGGCTAGCGCAGGCAAGGCAGGCACCTTACCTCCAGCGCCACCGCCCGGCCCCGATATCTTATTATTTTGATTTACAATTCCCCAATAACTGATTTAGAGTACTTTTTCATATGCCTATTTCATATACAAATAACTAGCTTATGTTTTCTTTGACAAAAATATCTTTTTAGTTCTTCAATCCAGTTTTAGATGGAATTTTGTTTTTGTTGTTGAGTTTCATGAGTGTTTTCAAAATGTTAAATATTATATCAGTTATGTGGTGATGAATATTTGCTACCAGATCATATGGCTTTTCTGTATTCTTGTTGTCACTTCTTTCATAGAAACATGTATTTACTTGTTTAAATACAAGGATCTTGCTCTATGATTATACAGCCTACATTACCTATCGTCCAATGACCCCAGGGTAATCTCTCATGAAATGTTCTACTTTCAAAATAGATAAAAGGTTGGGCATATTTTTTGTGATAGGCCTTTGTGTTTGAGCTCATCATGCAGACCAGATTTGGCTAGGAAAATTGATTTCACGGGCAGTTTAAATGAACTTCTAATTCCCGATTTCAGATTCCACCTTCCAGTATATTAATAGTCAGTCAGTATATCCCGAGCTTTTGTTTGGGCCAGGGCTGGGGTTAGATTTAGAGAACAATTGATAAATGAAACCTGGTTCTTGCTGTAAAAAGTTGAGATTCTATTGTTGTAATCAAAGGAACAGTGATCCTGCCATAGAAAGGGAAACACTCTTTTAGTCTGGCTTGTCTTGTCCAGAAAATTCCATTAGGAAACCTCCTGACCTTACCAAGTGGCTTGATCACCAGGTTCTCCTATGGTGACAATGGTTTGTTTTTGGTAATTACTTTTTGTCTTCTGTGAGAAACCTGATGCTTCTCTTCACCTGTTGCCTCCTGCTTCGGGGCTTCAGTGGAAACAACACAGGCAGGTGGAGTCTTGCAGTGGAATTGCAGTAACTCTGATGGTATCAGACTCAAAAGCAGAGCAGAATTTGGTGTGGTCAGCAGAGAAGGTGCCTCCAGGGCTTTCTAAGCTCCTTTATGAAAGTGTCTAGGTAAATGTTTTCGTCTCCCTTATCTTATTCTCCATTCATTTTCTTTCCTGTCTTAAATTAAATTCAGCTACAATTCTGAAAACCAATTTTTGAATTTGGGTTCTGTTGCACAAATGGCCCTTGTTTGGTGCATGTAGCACTGTGAGTTGGCTCTTGTTTGGAATGTTGGATTGTTTGGGAAACTTCTTGCCCTCGTTCCAGATGGCTCCATCCTCTCCCAATTTAGACCTCAGTTTTCCTATCAGCAAGCCAAGTTAGGAAAGACAGCCACCATGTTTCCAGAGACTGCGGCCAGGTGTCAGGACCCTCAGCTCCCTGACTTTCAAATGCCATGTAACCCATGTGGGAGGGATCCCTTTTTGCCTCAGGAAGAAAAAAACCTTTGCAGATCCCCAGTTTCAGCCCTGAGAAAGGATTGACTACAACATGAGATACAGTTCCTGGGTAGTAGAAATCATCCTTCAGATTGCAATTTTGGTTGGCGTTTAAGTTTTCTTTTTTTCTTTTCTTTTCTTTTCTTTTCTTTTTTTCTTTTTTCTTTTCTTTTCTTTCTTTCTTTCTTTCTTTCTTTCTTTCTTTCTTTCTTTCTTTCTTTCTTTCTTTCTTTCTTTCTTTCTTTCTTTCTTTCTTTCTTTCTTTCTTTCTTTCTTTCTCTCTCTCTCTCTCTCCCTCCCTCCCTCCCTCCCTCCCTCCCTCCCTCCCTCCTTCCTTCCTTCCTTCCTTCCTTCCTTCCTTTCTTTCTTTTTTTGAGGCGGTGGCCGTAATCGATGTTGCTCAGGTATCACTCCTAGTATGGTTGGGGGGTCATATGAGATGATGATATCAAGCACCTTTCAACCATATGCAAGGAAAGCATCCTGCCCAATCCAGCCTTGCATGGCTATTGAATGGAATCTGTAGTTTTTCTCTCTGGATTTGGAAAGTTCTTGATTGAACTAGACGAAGGAAATCAGTCTTCTTTTTTATTGTTTGCTGGAATGTTTATGGGCTGAGCTGTGGTGAGGACATTTGCATGTTAACCTTGGCTCATATCTAAGTTAGTCAAGCTTGTGGGCCTGGCCACTTTGCCCGTAGATCTCTGGAATAGAAGAGGCTGGGCTGGCTCACAGCTACCTCCAGGTGAAACCTTTCATGACCTCTTGCTCCAGCTTTTATTGGCCCCACTGAAATTTCTTACAGTGATAAGGGTCTCATAGACTACCCTGCAAACTCCAAGATCCCACAAATGCCTGGAGAGACTTGGCAGCCCTGGACAGTCCTGTGACTGTGAGGTTCTTCCTCAGTTTCTTGTGACTCAAGACATGAAACCTAAGTGCACCCTGTGATATTGCTTTGCCTCTCTCTCCACGAAAGCCCACCTGGCACCTTTCCTCTCTCTACAGATCTCCAGGACTTCAAGCTCGATGTACAGCATGTGATTGAAGTAGACGAGGGGAACACGGCTGTCATCGCCTGTCACCTTCCTGAGAGCCATCCCAAAGCCCAGGTCCGTTACAGTGTGAAACAAGAATGGCTGGAGGCCTCCCGAGGTGAGTAAATGTGTAGGAGCCTTGAGGCCAAGGCCAGGGGTAACCTGGTCAATTAAAACTGCTGTTTTTCCCACCCACATAAACACATCTATCTATCCGTCTTGACTTTTAGCTCTGGAAGAATTGGCCACCATTGTGGAAATCCCTGTCATTGAGAATTGCTTCAGCATTGGAGGCCCTGAGAGCCATTGCTGGGCTGATGCCATCAGCTGGTGTCCTAATCCTAACACACGCAGAAGCCAGGCACACCAGGCTGTCCCTGGAGTTTTGGGGTTTCCTATGGGGTTGGGGAGAGGTGCTCTTACACACAGAACTATCTTTTAAGGGGAACATTTCTCCCCCCTGGCTTCTTCCTGGTAAAGCAGTTTCCAGGTCTCACAGACCTTTCAGAGACATGGCAGATGGTCTTGGAAAGGCCATACCTTAGAGCCTACAGGTGGGGGGGTCACAGAAAGTTGTGAGCTTCTTCCCTAATCTGACTCATATCTAGGCCCTATAAGTCTGGGCCCAACACATTAAAATAGATACTTTTTTTCAGAGTCTAAAAACTTACAATACTATAATACATTTACTAACATTTTCCAGTGTTAAATATACAGCTAGTATAGAAGATGCAGAGAAATGGACCGTGATGAGGGACATTGGGACTTGATGGCATGGTAACACTATACCCTTAACATATGTGACCATTATAGCCTTTAAATCAGTGCTGCTTTGATAGCACTTTCAAAAAGTATAAAAAACTTTTCAAAAAGTATCAACTACTCAGCTTACCCCTGAAAAGTAACTGGAGCATGAGAAAGGAAGAGCCCAAATCCTCCTGTGCCTGGGGGAGGCCAGTCCATCCCAAATACCAGACTATCTATGGTATTCACAATCTGGACAACTATACTGTTGCGGCGATATAGTACACATTTATTGTGAGGTCAGATAAGGGAGAATAAGGGCTAATTGGTACTCAGTTTATAGGTACTACCCTCACACCAACCCTCGACTTTATTATAGACTTTTATAATGCAATATTCTGGCCCAAACTCATTCTTTGTACTTTGTCTTGTTCTTCCCTCAGGTAACTACCTGATCATGCCATCAGGCAATCTTCAAATCGTGAATGCCAGTCAGGAGGATGAGGGGATGTACAAGTGTGCTGCCTACAACCCAGTAACCCAGGAAGTAAAGACTTCAGGCTCAAGTGATCGACTGCGAGTGCGCCGTAAGGAGTGACAGATTTCTCTATGCAAGGGAGGGCTCTGGGGCCACCATAGTTCACACTCCAGGTCTGTGCTCCCTAATAAAGGTTTGAGGAGTAGGCTCAGTCTAAGGCCACTATGACTTGGGAGTGACCATTTGTCTTGCTCACCTGAGGGTAGTTGTGTTTGCTAGTTTTATCATGACCTTATGGAGGGCACCCCCTTCCTCCTTCACTCTGTTACTCTCAGAGGTGGGATCCAGGGGGACGTACATATTGGAGCAAGAGCCTGAGCTCCCCAGCTGATGTGTGTGTAGAAAGATACAGTGTGTTTGTGGCCGAGTGAGACACCAGACATGCATGGGCCACATGGGCCCCCTCTGCGCTGCTGAGGTGTCACCAGCACTGCCTCTGCTTGTAACTGTGAAGTTTAGTCCCCCTGCTGCTCCAGGGCGAGTTGGCCACCACTGGATTGAGTAGAGAAAGAGCATTACTGGCAACATTGCAGCAGTTTGGAGGATGGGACACTCAGAATAATCATCATGTCTACAGGATAAAAGGAATTTTTTTTTAGAATAGGAGAGCACATTTTAGGAAGGAAGTATTTACAGACTGGCTGGGGGCAGTGTGATCAATAAATTTCCTTGGGGATGATGAGAATATTTTTGTCTTATCTGCGAACCTAAATTAGAGGTTTTTGAATTAGGTTCAGCCTGTCCTCACTACCAGCTCTGGGAAAAAAGGAGAAGATAAGGGCCACTTTTACTCCCTAGAAGAGCTTACTGCTTCTAAATATTTAGAGTTCTGCTTTTAATTTCTTTCTTTCTTTCTTTCTTTCTTTCTTTCTTTCTTTCTTTCTTTCTTTCTTTCTTTCTTTCTTTCTTTCTTTCTTTCTTTCTTTCTTTCTTTCTTTCTTTCTTTCTTTCTTTCTTTCTTTCTTTCTTTCTTTCTTTTTTTCTCTTTCTTTCTTCTTTCTTTCTTTCTTTCTTTCTTTCTTTCTTTCTTTCTTTCTTTCTTTCTTTCTTTCTTTCTTTCTTTCTTTCTTTCTTTCTTTCTTTCTTTCTTTCTTTCTTCCTTCCTTCCTTCCTTCCTTCCTTCCTTCCTTCCTTCCTTCCTTCCTTCCTTCCTTCCTTCCTTCCTTCCTTCCTTCCTTCCTTCCTTCCTTCCTTCCTTCCTTCCTTTCTTTCTTCTTTCTTTCATTCTTATGGGCCACACCCAGTGGTGGTGGTGGTCAGGGGTTACTCCTGGCTCTGTGCTCAGAAATTGCTCCTGGCAGGCTTGGGGGACCTATAATGGGATGCTGGGGATCAAACCCAGGTCAGTCCCAGATTCGGCCGTGTGCAGGCAAATGTACTACTGCTGTGCTATCACTATGGCCCCTGTTCTTAATTTTGAATTCTGTTTTATGGTGATAGTACACAGACACAGGCTCCGATATATATAGAAAACAGCTCTAACTTTTCTGAGCACTTCTTGTACATCCAGCACCTTCCTAGGCTCCTGGTCTATTCAGTTGACTGACCCTCTGGCATGGAGCTCAGTTTTAGAGTCAGCTCCAGCAGATTCACCATAAAGTAAATAAAGCAAAAATGTCAGTGGTTCTTCTCATGTCTGGTTTGCATGTATGATTCTGTGCCAGAAGGGGTTTCCTAAGCTATGGAGGTTATAGGTCTTACAAAATCTGCCTTTGCTTTTGCCTGACCCATAAAAGAAATTTCCCACATAGTCACCTATGTCCACATGTCCCATGGATCATGATGAAGTCCTAAGGAAGTCCACATGTTGGAAAGCAACGTAACTTTCATGGTCTCAATGCATTTTCACCTCCTTATGTTGAGCAAAGATTACTGACAACCCATTACTGACTGCATTAGCCCTGAAAGGCAAGAAATGTTTGCTTGTAAACAGTGGGCCCACTGCTTATTTCAGTGAGGTGATTAAGCTGTAAGAGATAGTTTTGAGCTGAGGCCCATGGGTGGGGTTTGGAAATAACAAAGGATCTCTGTCTCTTACCTAATCCTCTTTGATCTCTGAGACTTCACGAATAAAGTCAATGGCAACTTTTAGCTCTTTCTTTACCTGATGGCCTACATACAGATCAGGCAGCACCTACATGCCAAGTGCTGTTTATCCTGCGCCTATTCCTCTGCCTCCTTCATACCATCTGTGAAAGGTCTTCAGTACGCATCAGGAAGCTAAAATCACTTGGATTAAGTTAATCCAAACAAAGTTGTCCCACTTCGTTGAAGTTGTAAGCTCCTCAAGGATAATCTGATTCCAAACCCCACCTCTCTAAGACCACCTTGGACCACCACCCAAGCCAGGGCAGAGGGGACCATTGCAGGGAACCCAGGTGCCACCTGCTAAACTTACCTCCTTGGCCCCTCCAGGCTCCACTGCTGAGGCTGCTCGTATCGTCTACCCCCCTGAAGCCCAGACCATCATTGTTACCAAAGGCCAGAGTTTGATCCTGGAGTGTGTGGCCAGTGGGATCCCACCCCCCAGGGTGACCTGGGCCAAGGATGGGTCCAGTGTAGCTGGCTACAACAAGACACGCTTCCTGCTGAGCAACCTCCTCATCGACACCACCAGTGAGGAGGATTCGGGGACCTACCGATGCATGGCGGACAATGGCGTTGGGGAGCCTGGGGCAGCCGTCATTCTCTACAACGTCCAGGTGTTTGGTAAGTCTCCTCAGTCTTTTTCCCCTGAAGCCTGCGTGTTGGTGGGGTGGGTGACTTTTCTAGAAATGCTCAGCCCAGAATCCAGTGTCTTATGACTAGTGGAAGCAGACCTGAGAGTTGGAGGCTTTGAACTCCAGAATTGTGTGTCTTCATTTCCAGTCCTGTGAGGAGATCTAAAGGTGGCAACAAGGGATCTTTTCCCATCTGCCTGGCAGTAAAAGTGCCTCCTTAGCCTATCTGGCTTGACATAGGAGGCTCAGGGCTTTTCTGACTACTTCTAAATTCTCAACAGAACCCCCAGAGGTCACTGTGGCGTTGTCTCAGTTGGTCATCCCATGGGGCCAGAGCGCCAAGTTGATGTGTGAAGTGCATGGAAACCCGCCGCCTTCTGTCCTGTGGCTGAGGAATGCTGTGCCCCTCATCCCTAGCCAGCGTCTGCGGCTGTCCCGGAAGGCCTTACGGGTGGTCAGCGTGGGGCCTGAGGACGATGGTGTCTACCAGTGCATGGCCGAGAATGAAGTTGGGAGCGCTCAGGCTGTGGTCCAGCTGAAGACCATCAGGCCAGGTGAGCACGGCCCAAGGCCTGGAGTGTGCTGGAGCCTTTATGGAAAACTAATCCCACTTAGAATCCCAGCCACATAAAACAGTAAAAAGGACTAACCTGGTAAATTCCAATTTACTTTACCTTCTTTTAAAAAAGTGGAATCGCAAATGTTTACTAATATAAATGTCCCATTTAACATATACAAACACAGACACACACACACACACACACACACACACACACATATTTAATTCTGAGACCAAAGAAATAGTATAGTGGGTAGCACTTGTCATGCAAAGAGTTAACCAAGGTTCAATCCCTGTCACCCTATATGATCCTCTGCCAGGAGTGATACCTGGACATTGCCAGATATGGTCCCCCACTCAAACAAAAATAATTTTTTATTGGGGCCAGAGTGGTGGCACAAGCTGTAGAATGTTTGCTTTGTATGCACCTGCTTAGGACGGACTGCAGTTTGATCCCCTGGCGTCCTATATGGTCCTCCAAGCCAGGAGTGATTTCTGATTGCATAGCCAGGAATAACCCCTGAGTGTCACCGGGTGTGGCCCAAAAACAAAAAAAAAATTTTTATTTAGTTATTATTTGTTTGTTTTCGTTTTTGGGCCACACCCGGCAGTGGTCAGGTATCACTCCTGGTTGTCTGCTCAGAAATAGCTCCTGGCAGGCACGGGGGACCATATGGGACACCGGGATTTGAACCAACCACCTTTGGTCCTGGATCGGCTGTTTGCAAGTCAAACGCCGCTGTGCAATCTCTCTGGGCCCTTATTTAGTTATTATTATCTGGGTTCCTGGGATCCTGTGAACCTAATTTGACAACCACTCTTCTAATCTATTAAAAAAAACATACGTCTAGGGATCAGAGAGATCATTCAATAGGCTGGAGTTTCTCCCATACCTGTGCTAGTGTCTCTAAATAGTCATCACTTTTCTCTTGAGGATGGTGGTGACCCCAGGGAAATAATAGTCACTTCTTTTCTGTCTCTGTCCTGCTTAATTTTCCAGGCATAACCTTGAAGCCCAGGCAGGATGCCCAGCTGGACACTGCCACACCTCCCATGCCACCCGCCAGACCTGGAAGTCCTGATCAACTGCTGAGGAGCCTTCCGAGAACCCCAACATCTGAGCAGCCAGAACCTCCACAGTGCAATAGCAAGAAGGGACAGGTGGCTCCTGCTGAGGCTCCAGTCATCCTCAGCTCACCCCGCACCTCCAAGACAGACTCCTATGAGCTAGTATGGCGGCCCCGACATGAGGGCGGGAGCCGGTCACCCATCCTCTACTATGTAGTGAAGCATCGCAAGGTATGGGGCCTCCCTCTGTACAGCTCATGTGTGGGAATGGGCATGCGTTGTTGCAGCCAGCCACCTCTCCTGGAGCTCCTGCAGTGGCTAGTAGCACCCACTGTTAGTCTCAGTCCCATATATTTGCCCATCATGTCCTGGGAAGCTGGTATGAGTGGGGCACTTTGGAATGTGAAGAGGCTCAGGAGGTCCATGAATGTGTACCTTCATGTCTGAGCTCCCAGTACTCATTTGTGTTTTTCTTTTTGTTTGTTTGTTTCTGGGCCATACCTGGGGGTTACTCCTGGCTATGTACTCAGAAATTGCTCCTGGCTTGGGGGATCACATGGGAAACCAGGGGATCAAACTGCAGTCTGTCCTAGGCTAGCACGTGCAAGGCAGATGCCTTACGGCTTGTGCCACCACTCCGGCTCCTTGTTTTTCTTTTTAATTATTATAGTTTGAGCCACATGTTTGGAATGGAATTACTTTTTGTTTTTTTATGTACATAGTTACCTCACCTCTAAACCACCAAAATGTCCATGACCCTTTGCGCTGCTCTGACATTACACCCACTCCTTGTCCTCATTTCTCCTTTCCTGGCTCTCTTATTCCTATAATCCAAGTATCATTTGATACTTTCCATTGCCTTATTTCCTTTCTTTTTATACCCCAGATAAGTGAGAATATCCGGCATTACTCCTTCTCTCTCTGACTTACTTCACTTAACACAATACTCTCCAGTTGTATCCAGGTTGCAGAGATCTGCATTTTATCTTTTCTTAGGGCTACACAATATTTCATTGTGTATATGTAGAACAAATTCTTTATCCATTCATCTGCCATTGGACATTTGGGTTGTTTCCATATCCTGGTTATTGTACTAAGTAAGCGCTGCAGTTCTGCACTCATTTTGCAGAAGCTAGTGCTTTCGGCTTTGCATTCCTGAGGAGAGCTCACCCATCTCCTCTCTTCTGATGATTGTTGTTGTTGTTATTTGGTCTTGTTTTTTACCCACAGCCAGCTCTGTGGGCCCCCTCTCTGCAGGCACTCTGGTCTGGCAGGCTCACTCTAAAGCCAGGAAAGCAAATATATGTGGACAAGTGTTGGCTCTGAGAGCTTATGAAATAGCCTTTCAGTGCTCAGGATTCGTCTGGGTTCAGCTTTTACCAGCAGGCATTTGAGCTAAAAGCAAGGCTCCTTGTTCAGACTTCATCTCTTCCTCCTGGATAGAGGGCAGTCTGTCCAGGTGCACATCTCTGGAGCTGTCAAGAAGAGAAAACCTGGCTCTAGCAGAACACAGGGCAGAGCTGAGCTTCTGCATCCACTTGAGTGCTATGCTCTGCTGCTCTGGGTACAGGCACTTACCTGCCATCATCCAATAGCGATGAAGAGAGAACCTTGCCTGTAAGAAAAGCCCTTGAAAATGTTCCTGTTCTGCCCATCTGCTTGCTATTCTCTTTCTGAGACCAGCAAAAAAGGACTGAGCACAGAGCAAACCCTGTTTCTAGCCAGATGTGGACCCTCTGCCCCCTTCAACATGTATGACAGTGGAATAGGGTGTCTAGGGCACTCTTCTCCTATTCTCAGAGCAGATCTTGAAACCCAACCTTGTTTTACTGTTCCCCTAAAGCCTCTCTGTCCTTCACATTCTGTTCCTCCCCATGACATGCTTGCTCAGAAGGCCTTGGGTCATCACAAGTTTTTTCGAGACCCAGGGTGGTAAAAGGAACACCTAAGGCCAAGGAACACTTAAGGTCAAGATGCCTTTTAGGTGGGGAACTCTGAGAAGGATTGCAGGGGTGGCAACTTCTCATTGTCCCTGAGCCTACTGACCTCTACTTATATGGCCACAATGTGGCAGCAGGGAGAAGGGAATGAGGTCCTAAAAGAAAGTAGCATTGTTTAGCCCAAGTTGTGGGACCATGCTGGTCCTAATCCTTATTTCCCGAGTAACTGGACACCTCTGTCTGTGTGTTGTAGACAGAGATCAGGGCAAACTAAATACTTATGGTCCCCAGGAGAAAAGAATCAGTGTGAGAGCAAGAATAATATTTTTCAGGCCAATAGGTGGCCACAAAACTGTCCCAGTAAGAAACAGTCTGGCAAAGGCCACGCGTGGTGATCCGGAAATGCCAGGCCAAGGCCACACTCAGCCCCTCAATGAGTGTGACAGTGACTAATTACCATCCCATTTTCTTATTTTTATTCCGGAACCAGTGGAAGTGTGAGGGCAATGCAGGGCAGTCAGAGGAGAGGGGGCGCTGGGGAAGTGGGAGGATGGCACCCCCACTGGGTCTGGCTCAGGCTTGTAGGGCACTCGGAGTTGTCCCGAGGACACTGCCAAGGCAGAATTTCAGTCTGGAAAACAGTTCCTTTCTCAAAAGACACTTTCTCATGTGTCTTTTAAAAGAGTGTCACACAGAAAGGGTTTTGATAACAAAAAGCAGCACTTGGATTGAGATTCTTTTTCCACACACATTCTCACCGGAGACTGGGAATCATACAGCCTGCTTTTACTTTTTTCACACGTGGGAAGCCAGTTTTATTTCTTAGCGCATCTGCATAGCCTGGGCTACTGTGTTTGGGTTTCCAACACTATTGGGAATTCGCAGTTTATAAAAATTTCTCCCCTTGGAACAAATCCTGGAAGTTTGACACTAATGAGCACAGACCATCCCTGTCCCTTGAATAGTAGGGTTTGTTCTATGTTGGAATCTTCTGCTTGGGGAGAAGAACTTTCCCCACCAGCTGCACAAGGTCTGCATCAAACAGAATTCAGGGGCTCACAGACACTGTGAACTGGACAGAGTTGTCAGTTGAAACTTCTGTCCTGTCCTGAAAGGTGGGGTAGGGAGTGGGTAGATTTGAAGCAACTTGTGCCCATTGCCTTGGGTACCCTGTCATCATTTAGTTATTTTCTTAAATTTCTTTCTAAAGAGTTAGGCATCCCATGTCATTTAAGCATTTATACAATTTCCAAGGTCTTCAAACAAGGATTCAGGAAACAATAAAAAGGATGGAAATGGCAGACAAGTTGTGGTGAGTCAGGGAGGAGACAGGCATATAGGGAACTGACAGCTGGAATGCCAGGGTCAGTGTTCCACACGTTCTACGTATGGTCTGATTTGTAGAGTGTCTGTGAGTTTTTGCCTCACTTTAGTAGGGAGAAACTGAGGGATAATAGAAGCAAAAGAACTTTCTTGGGCTGAAACAACTGGTGAGAAGCCCAGAGAGAGCCTGAAATCTGGAGTTTCTGACTTTTGCTTCTGGATCTTGTTGATTTCTCCCATCCTCCCTCTCTTGAATCAAGTCATGACTTCTCCCTGAGGCACAAATGATTTACCTCTCAAGCCTTGGTTTCCACTTGGGTGAGGTGGAAACATTAATGTCAGTCTAGACCAGGGGTCTCAAACTCAATTTACCTGCGGGCTGCAGGAGGCAAAGTCGGGGTGATCCTTGAGTGCAAAGTCAGTAGTAAGCCTTGAACATTGGGGGGTGTGACCCAAACAACTAAAACAAAACAAAACAAAAAAAGATTCCTCTAGGGCAGGGCCACAAAATGTTGTACGAAGGGCTGTTTGTTTGAGACCCCTGGTCTAGACAGTTTTTTGCTTTCTGTTGGGCACCCAGAAAATCTCTTTTATTCTCACCGGCTCTGCTTTAATCATCATTCACATCATTATGTAGTTAGAATATAATGAAAAGTACTCTTTGTTTTGAATAGAGCCAGGGAGAGTGTGTGTTCAGTATGGAGATTTGGGGGACTATACGGAGGTTGTGGTAGAAATTTTCAAGTGGCATAAATCAGCTCATTTAACTTCTTCTCACCCACCTATCCCTCTACCCTGAGATTTCCTCTTCGGACTAATAGGAGGTTAGGAAGCCAGATTTGTCTCAGGAAGGATGAATGTCCCCAAGGTGGCAAAATCTGTGCTCTGACTACACAGAGCCTGACCTCTACTCCCCAGCCCAGCCTGCCCCCCTGCCCTTTGGTTTCATTCTATTTTTGCAAACCACTGCTGTCTTGGTGCTCTGGGCTGAGGCCAGTCCTCATGCCAGCCCCTTCTCTAGCAGGTCACAAACTCCTCTGAAGACTGGACCATCACTGGCATTCCTGCTGGCCAGTATCGCCTGACCCTCACCAGACTTGACCCTGGGAGCTTGTACGAAGTGGAGATGTCTGCTTACAACTGTGCAGGTGAAGGCCAGACAGCCATGGTCACTTTCCGAACAGGTGAGGCTCAAATGCTGCCCCCACGGTTCTAAGCAAATCATCAAAGCTTCCAATGCTAGTCATTCATCTTTTAATGTGTTTCCTTTCTATTCCTACTGCCCTTGCTATACATGTGCTGGCTGCATCCCTCCCTCTTTGTCAGAAGAGCTACCATGAACTGGTTCCTCTGGTAACCTCTGCCCCCTTCACACACACTCTGCCCGGGTAAAACATATCATTCTCCTTGTGCTGGGAGTCAAACTGCACTGCCAACAGTCTCGATTACTTGCAGCCCTTTTCTAGACCCCTTTTTGGATGTGTAGGCATCAAGGACTCAGCACAGAGATCTAGTGCACACACCCATTTTTGTTCTGTCAACCTCTGTTCATGCAGGACGGCGACCCAAACCTGAAATCTTGGCCAGCAAAGAGCAACAGATTCAGAGGGATGACCCTGGCACCAGTCCCCAGAGCAGCAGCCAGCCAGACCATGGCCGCCTCTCCCGTAAGCCCCCACAGCCTGCCTAATGTGGTTGAAGGATCAGGACCAGAACCCCAGTCTGCTGTGGCCCACATTCCATTGCCATGGGTCAAAGGAGGCTGGTGTCTGTGGCTCCCAAACTCTCAGATGTTCTCCTGGCATCTCCCAGTTGGGTAATGCCAATGAAGAATTTTCAACTGAAATACACTGGATTCTGACCCTGGCCTGGCTGACACCAGGGGATGAGAGGGCAATGTGAGGGAGAACCATAGGCCCTGGCCTACCACCTCCTGGCATAGCTGAAGGTGTAACACTTAGGGTGCTTATCTCAGAACCTCTTAGTGCCAGGTCATGGCAGCCACAAAGGTTGAGTTGTGTTGGGACAGGTCAGAGCTAGTGGCAGCACAGCCATTGTTTCATTGTCTCCCCCACCCCTCTTGCCTTCCTTCAGCTCCTGAAGCTCCAGACAGACCTACCATCTCCATGGCATCTGAGACATCAGTCTACGTGACCTGGATTCCCCGAGGGAATGGTGGATTCCCCATTCAGTCTTTCCGAGTGGAGTATAAGAAGCTGAAGAAAGTGGGGGACTGGATTCTTGCAACCAGTGCCATTCCACCTTCACTGCTCTCAGTGGAGATCACCGGCCTGGAGAAGGGTAGGGAACCACATTTTGCATAATACTCTGGCTGGTCTCTAGCCTTCTGGCAGAGAACATAGGAGCTCTAGAAACTTTCCTTTCCTCTTTGTGCAGCCTCCATCATGCTCATGGGCATGTTCTTGATGGTACCTCAGTGCCACAAGCTTCTTTCGGTTTCTCTTACTAAGAGGTCCTGTGAGGCTTGGTTTGGGGCAGGGCTGCCAAGAAGATCTCTTACGGTTTGGGTCCTGGTTGGACTTTGGGATACGGGGGGAAAACTAAGTATTTCCTTGTTCTTGAGATGAGGAAGTATCTCTTTAACAGGCACCTCCTACAAGTTTCGGGTCCGGGCTCTGAACATGCTGGGGGAGAGTGAGCCCAGTGCGCCCTCACGGCCATACATGGTGTCAGGCTACAGTGGCCGTGTGTATGAAAGGCCTGTTGCCGGCCCTTACATCACCTTCACTGACGCTGTCAATGAGACCACCATCATGCTCAAATGGATGGTAAGTGGGTCTATTCAGAGTCCTGTGGGGACATGGGACTGGACTTCAGGTTGCACGGGGCAAATCATTCTTCTTCAAAGATAGATCCTCCCAGTAAATGCTCCTTCTCCTCTGTACCTGAATACACAGCCAGAGAAACTCACCCCTACAATACCCGGGACATTCAGAGCCCTCAGTGGAGAAACGGCAGTTTGGTTTCTTGTCTTTACAAACCAAGGGACCTCTGAGCTATATGCTCTATGAGTGATCTCTATAGCATCCTTAGATGAGTCTCAGGAATACCACCAGAGGTGTCTGCAGGGCCCCCCCCAGCCAATTTTACTTTGTTCATTTGTATTTTCATATATTGAATTATCATTGGTTTATAATATTACAGAATATCAAATGTTAAGCAGTGTGTGAAATTGTCATCCACCACCAGAGTCCCATGCCCTCCCACCACCGAAGAGAACCCTCTGCCTCTTTCTCCTACCTCTCTTCCCTTTTCTTATGACAACCACCATAGTTGACACTGATTCTAGAACTAGTTTTGTTGTCTTTTGCCAGTTCTTTTGCTTAATCAATCAAAGTAATTCAATGTCCAAATATAAGTGGATTCTTCAGAAAACTTTTACTTCTTTATTTCATGCAGCATAATCACAAAACACATTTGTTTCATCCTAAAAGGCAGTTTCAGCTTTAATTGCAGATTAGTATTCTATTTCTATAGCCATATTTCTGTTGTCTTAGCCAATCAGCTGTCTCTGAGGCACTTAGGTTGAGTCCAGGTTTTGGCTACTAGTAACTTGGCCTATTTGGCATGAATTTTAGACTCTTGGCTGGAGTAAAATTTTTACACACCCATGGTGCTGCTCATGGTGAATTTTTTCCTCTGTTGTCAACTCATTTGTCAATTTTATTCTTTACAGTATATCCCAGCAAGTAACAACAATACTCCCATCCATGGCTTTTATATCTATTATCGACCAACAGACAGTGATAATGACAGTGACTACAAGAAAGATATGGTGGAAGGTGAGATCATTTATGTAAATAGTTTCCTGCACTGGCAAGGGTGCATTAGATGTTGGTAAAAATGTAACCTGAGCTGGAGTGTCCAGTGTTCTTGACTTTGGGTCTATCAGTTCATAAGCCTATGTACTTCATTTCATGGTGAAGGAACAACAGGAGTTGGAAGTGGGGATACCTAGAATAGTCATTCCACTGTTTCCTACCCCATATCCCTCTGTGCCTGTCAGTGGCACCAGGGCACACATCATGCATAGGCCTAACTGATTTGGGGGACAAATCAGACGCTGTGATCTTATATGCCACATTACATGCTGCGCTCTTCCTCTTTTTCTCAGGAGATAGATATTGGCACTCGATCAGCCACCTGCAGCCAGAGACCTCCTATGACATTAAAATGCAGTGCTTCAATGAAGGAGGGGAAAGTGAGTTCAGCAATGTGATGATCTGTGAAACCAAAGGTGAGTCTCTTTGGATTCACTGCTTTTTTCCCTGCTATTTCTAGTCCATAAGAGTGTGTGTGTGTGTGTGCTTGTTTGTATAGTTTTCTTGTCCAAATACCCTCAAGTACCCCTCATTCATTGTCATGTTTAATCCATTCATTTGTCTATTCATCATCTATAAGGATGAATTATTCCAATCATAATGACTTGGGGGTGCATAGGAATAAATTTATGGGCTACAATTCATTTTTAAGTAGGAAATTTCCTATAAGCACTTAATTCCTATGATAATACTTAGTACTTATGCTGGCTGGTTTATTTAACAATAGCCCATGAGATTGCAAAGAAAACTGAGCATAAGGAAATTAGTGTCACAGCCCATTGATGGTAACACATGCTTTGGGCCAGGTTCATCCAAGTACAAAACCAGATACTTTCTGCCCATAAACATATTAAATATATTCATGCTATAAGTTAATATTTGTCTATAAATCAGGTGCCTAGATCACTCTTATTTTCACTTTGCAAATATGCATAGTTAGAAGGAGGTCACAAAGGACTAGGAATGGAGATTTGGGGGTGGAAGGAAGTTTTCCTGTTATTGGTTATAGTAGTCTTTGCTTTTAGTAGTGTTGGTTGCTTACCAAATCCTATTGACAGTCTCTGCTATCTACTTCCTGCCCTCTTCTGTCACATAGGGTGAATTGAAAAGGCAGGTATATGCATAGCTATTAAATTTGTATTCAGGGACTAAAACAGACTTCTCAAAGGTTTCGGGTGGCTTTGAAATGGGGAGTGACCTTGGAGAGGAACCTGAAAGTAGCTCTGAACAGGGCTGAGGTACCTGGCAACATCTGTGTCTACCTTCTGATATCCCAGTGCCAAACCACTTGATTCTTCATGTTTTACATAGTCAGACATTCCCCACCCTGCTCTAGATAGTTGGCATGTAAGGCACTTGGAAGAATGATACAGATTGGAAAGCTCAAGGAAGAATCCAAGGATGTGGAAGATGTTGGTATGGAGGAGCCTGTGAACTCAGCAATAGAAATGGGTCATTGTTGATTTTCTCATTGAGAAAGATCATTAGTAACTATTCAAAAATGGACTAAATGATAGTCCAGTCTGGTGCCTGCCTTGCACATATGGTCAGCCACGGTTCAATTCCTGGAATACCATATGGTTCTCCAAGCCCACCAGGAGTGATTCTTGAGCACAGAGCCAGGAGTAAATCCTGAGCACTTATGGGTGTGGCCTCCCAAAAAGAACAACAACAAAAAAGATTAGGGTTTTATCCCTAGCACCCCATATAGTCCCCCAAGCACTGCCAGGAATTAAGTCCTGAGTACAAAGCCAGCAGTAATTCTTGAGCATTTCCAGGTGTGACCCCCCAAAATATGCAAAAAATAACAACAGAGAATGGATTGAGGGAGAGCACTGAGTTTGTGAAATCAAAAGAGAGAAGAGGGGTAGATTTTAGTCTCTGAAGCAGGGTGAATAGAACCAGAGCCTGCAGGTACATGGTGTTACAGGGATAATCCATATACACTTCAAACAGTGGATAATCAGTTCTCCACTGGTTGAAGTGGGGTGGACCAGCAGGGAACGAGCTTTTCTACATGATCCAAATATGGGGATTCCACCTGGAGACAGGCTGAGTCTGAGACATTAAGATGCTAGGGTCCCTGTAACATCCCTCCTATACTCTTGCTCAGAGTCTGTTGGTGAGGTTACTAACTGGCAGTATCACGGTGTAGGTTGAAACCCTGGGAACAGAGGATGTGACACAGGAAAAGTGTAGACTTACAGTGACCTGGGAGAAGGCAACCTGAGAAAGCGTCTATCACTATCTGGGGTAGAGTGCAGGGTACTCTCAGGAGACTGTGACCTTAGGGAGTAAGAGATCTGGGGAAGCAGTTAATAATGTCTGACAATAACAGCAAAGGCCAGAGAGGGCATCTGTACTCTTGGAACTGATGTCTCCTGGGTCTGTCCTGCGGTATGGGGCAGGTGGGCAGCTCCAAACATCTATCCCCCTGTTCCACATGTAGAAATGTAGTAGTAATTATAGCTTATATAGTTGTTCACATCTCTGAACAGCAGTTTCCTGGGTAAATTCTTCCATTTCCAGATCTTCAGCTGGTTTTACATATTTTGTTCCAAAAGTTTACCACCTGTTCTTTTAGAAAAAAAACGTGACCACTCCCACCCAAAGAGCCATATTGATTTTTGTGCTTATCTCACAAATATCTCAGGTTAAGTCACTTGTTTTCCCCAGGATCTATGAAGTCAAAGCACCCCACACACCCCATTTGCTGTGAAGGAAATACCAGAAAAATATATGCTAAAGTGAGTTTTCTCCATTACAGCTCGCAAGTTTTCTGGTCAGGCTGGACGGCTCCCACCCCCTACTCTGATGCCGCCCCAGCCGCCACCTCCTGAAACCATAGAGCGTCCCATAGGTACTGGGGCCATGGTGGCGCGGTCCAGTGACCTGCCATATCTGATTGTCGGGGTCGTCCTGGGCTCTATCGTCCTCATCATCGTCGCCTTCATCCCCTTCTGCCTGTGGAGGGCCTGGTCTAAGCAGAGTGAGTGAGCGGCCTGCCTGGGCATGGTGTGGGAGGGAGTCCCACTGGGAGGAGAGGGAGACTGCCTTGCCCCTAACAAGCAGTGTCCCCATTCACATTCCCTGGAGTTCATACTCCTGGAGACTCCCAAGGGTTGGAAGAGAGTCAGAGATTCCAAATTGGCCCCTTCCTCTCATCTCATGAATCTGGGCAGATGGAGAAGGAAAAGAAGTAGAAGTCTGTCTTGTCCCTATGTGTTTCAGGGAGCTCCTTATTTACCTGGGTACAGCATCTTTTCATGACTAAAGTTGATGCCTCAACTATCTATTCTTACTTAAGATTCTCTATCTCCTCTGGGTTTGTGCTGGCTTTGGACTGGATAAACTGATTTACATCTGCTAATTTTAAGTGACAACACGTTTTTCCACCTTGCCACATCTACCTATTGTTCCTTCTCCTCCATTCTTCCTCTAGATGCTTACCTTTATGTCTCCTGATCCTTATGCCTGAAGAATAAGAATATTTTTAATCAATCTTACTAGGGAGAGGGGGCACAGAGAGAGAATACAGCACATAGGGCACTTGCCTTGCTGTACACAACAGACCCAGGTTTAATCCCAGCACCCTTTGTGGTACTCCAAGTCCTGCCAGGAGTGATCATTGAGTGCAGAACCAGATGTAAATCCCAAGCACTGCTGGGTGTGCCCCCCCCCCCAAAAAAAAAAAAAAAAAACCTGTAGCAGAAAGGAATGAGTAAATAATTGTCAGAAAACATCTGAAAGGATGTTTTCATCCCTGGATTATAGCCATCTTCCTTCCTATCTAATTTTGACACTCAATGTTCAGAATATCTTGAGATTCATGTGGGACTTTTCCAAGCAGCTTCATTGTCCCCACCATACCTCTATCTTTCTCTTTTTCCAGAACATACAGCAGATCTTGGATTTCCCCGAAGTGCCCTGCTAACCTCCTCTTGCCAGTACACAATGGTACCACTAGGAGGCCTCCCAGGTCACCGAGCTGGTGGCCAGCCCTACCTCAATGGCACCAATGGACGCACCTGTGCCAATGGGGTACATGTGACCAGGGGCTGTCCTGCAGCCACCATGGGCTACCCAGGCATGAAACCTCAGCAGCACTGCCCCGGAGAGCTCCAGCAGGTAATGAGTAAAGGGCCAGCAGGGTAGAGGTTATTGTCTAGCAAAGGGTTGGGTTACTTGGGGACAGAGGGTGGGGGGAACACCCTTCTTTTTAGTCTCTAATTCTTGCCTTGGCTCAGGCTTTCTTTAGGTAGAGAAGCTCATTCCTGTTAGTTACTTAAGAGGTGTGACCTTTTCGTTTCTTTTTTATTTTCATCAGCGGGATGACAGCAGAAGCCTGCTGAGGCAGACCGTGGTTGGCAAAGGCTATGAGCCTCATTGTCACCAGATTCCCAGGTAATCATCCCTCCCACTCTTGCTGCCACTCCTGTGCCCAGAGCTCATCCCATTAGCTTCCAAAATCCAATGTCATTCCCTGAGTAGCATGTAGCAGTAGGATGTAGATGGGCCATTTAGACTCCTTCCCTTGTTTGGCAGCCAGAGTGGCACAGGCACTTTGTCTACAGGCCTATGCACCCTGGACTCTCTGCTCTCTCACACACTCAGCACCCACAGAAAATCCAATGGACATGGGTTAGAATTGTCTGTGGAGGGCTGGAGAGATAGTATCTGTAGGTAGGGTATACTTGCCTTGCATGTGGTGGATCTGAGTTCAATCCTTCATACCCCCTATGGTCCCCTGAGCACTGTCAGGAGTAATTCTTGTGTGCAGAGCCAAGAGTAATCCCCAAGCATGCTGAATGTGGCCTCAAAACCGAAAATAGGGGGAAAAAATTCCCATAGGAGACAGTTCTATGGCACTCTTGATTTTGAATAGCCTCGCTGAGCCCTGACACCCCAGATGGGACAGCCACAGGACCAATGAGGAGACAACTGACTGCTTCGTGTTGACACCCCATCTGGTCTTGTGCATGCAGGGGTCCTGAGTTCAGCACTGAGGAGGATTCTTGCTTGTACCCGCTACCCGGCAACTCCACTCACCAGCTGCTGCAGCCCTGCCAGGACCGCTGTCCCCCTGAGCAGCATATTGCCACCACTGGACACCCTGCAAAGAAGAGTATATCCTCCAGTTCTGGGTTGGAGGCCACGTGGGACCCCCTTTTCCACCCAGGTGTGTGCCCAGGGCAGGTCACTAAATAATCTGGAAACAATAGAAAATTGGTAGGCAGGCCCAGGCATATCTTAGAGAAGGGTTGTCAGAGGCCCTGCTTGGTAAGGAACCCTCAGAGTTTCCATAAAGGACATAAAAGCAGCAGAGGGCAGGTCACCCCTTTCTGTAGTAAAGACCCAACAGGGCCACTACGGGCATGTCCTACTCCCACATGTATCCTCCAGGCTGGGAAAAAAAAAGACACTTCTCATATCAGAGATGCCATTTGGTGTCTGTTTTTCAAGAGTATTCACAAATCCCTACAGGTTCTCATAAACCAAGAGACATTCTCTAATCACTCCCAAATACCTTGCTTTGTTGGATCTTGTCTCTTAATTAAGGACTGAAGTTACATCAGTCATTAACAAACCAGATTCTCAAAAACATCATCACTGACACTCTGTGTTTCCACAGATCTTTTTCTTCATGGGGTTCAAAACACAGAGGTGGCTCTTCACCACTGTTTTCTCTTGTCCCAATCTTTTGGAAAACAGTAGATAACTGGGTTAGGGAATGAATAGATAAACCTTCGTTTCCATGGCTTGGATGTCTACTGAGCAGAGTCTGGACTGTTTCTGGGAGGAGAACTTCTAAAATGTGGGTAGGCAGGCATCTTATCGAGTCAGAATCATTAAACTAGACCCCCTGGCTCTGCAGAGAATAAGTGTGTGTGAGACCATCATGGCCAGCCCAAGTCCATAAATAAAAGCAGGGCTCTCCTCCATCTCTCATAGGAAAAATGAACTGCAGAACACAAGTTGCTCTCATCTCACAGTATAATGGAGGGATATGGCTCATGAATCCTCCTTGTACCTGAGAGACCTGAGACAGCATGAAGGAAGGCCCCTATCACAGTTGGTGGGGATGGGTGGGGGCCTGTTTCTCTATTTCAGTGACCCATGTAATGAGCTCCCATCTCAGCCAGAGGTGAACCTGCAGCTCTGAGTGATATTCTCCCAGCCAAGCTGGATTTTAATGCTTCTCATTTCTCTCTCCCCTCAGGAACCCCATGTTGCCTGGGTCTGGTACCGGTTGAAGAGGTAGACAGTTCTGAATCCTGCCAAGTGGGGGGAGACTGGTGTCCCCAGCGCCCCATGGGGACATATGTGGGGCAGGAACTTGGGTTACAGCTTTCCCCCAGTCCACCACTGCATGTGTCTTTTGAAACTCCACCTCCCACAATTTAGGGCTGAATGAAGCTGGTATCCCAGAAAGACTATATTGTTATTTTAAAGAAGAAGCAGAAAATGGTATTTATTTTTCTATAATAGCCATATTTATATATTTATGCACTTGTAAATAAATGTATTTTTTATATGTATAATTCTGGAGAGACAGAAGGACTCTTACCCATTGAGGTAGGAGAGGGAAAAACTAAGAAGCTACGAGAGAACATGAGTCAGCAGGGAGAGGGGAAGGCGGCAGGTGCATGGAGCAGCTGACCAAAGGAAGAGTCTAACTGTTGGTGAAGGCCACATGAGAGATGCCAGAGCCTTGCATGATAGGCTGGAGACACACGTGCAGGTTGTGAATCTGGTCTAGGGGAACCATTTTCAGAAGATGCCATGAAGATAGACTAAGATTGTACTCTAAGCATTATAAATACTATAAGCATTAACAAACTTTCCAGAATCAATAATCTGTGGCAACATATCTCTGTAAAAACAAACAGTGTAACTTCTAAATAAATGTTTAGTCTTCATCTTAGTTATGTCTGAGTCAGTCGTCTCTGTGGCAAGATTCATTCTTTGGGTAGTGGAAGAAATCACCCATGTGTGATGTTTTCAGTTCCATTGAAAGATGAGGTTCGGGCGTCCGCGGCGGGCTGGCGGGCGGCCCTTGAGCGTTGGAGCCCCAGATCGCTGCCTGCCTGCCTGCCTGCCTGCCGTGATTTTGCTCCAAGCGAGCCTCGCCTGGCTTTTTCAGCTGCCTTGGGGTGCTGCTTGGGGAGTACAGAATCATGTCGGACCTGCTACTCCTGGGCCTGACTGGAGGCCTGATGCTTCTGCTGTTGCTGACACTGCTGGCCTTTATGGGGTACTCAGGGTTGCTGGCGGAGGTCAGAGTGAGTGCTGGTTCACCACCCATCCACAATGTTACTGTGGCCTACAAGTACCACAAGGGATCCTATGGCGAGACAGGGCCACTTTTTACGGAGAGCTGCAGCATTGCTCCGAAACTCCGCTCCATCGCCGTCTACTATGACAACCCCCACATGGTGCCCTCTGAGAAGTGCCGCTGTGCAGTAGGCAGCATCCTGAGTGAAGGTGAGGAGTCACCCTCCCCAGAACTCATATAACTCTACCAGAAATATGGCTTCAAGGTGTTCTCCTTCCCGGCACCCAGCCATGTGGTAACAGCTACATTCCCCTACACCACCACTTTGTCCATCTGGTTGGCGGCCCGCCGGGTCCATCCTGTCCTCAACACCGATATCAAGGATCGGAAACTGTGTGCCCATCCTCGGCTGGAGATCTATCAGCAAGACCAGATCTACTTCATGTGTCCTCTGGCACGACAGGGGGACTTCTATGTGCCTGAGGTGAAGGAAATGGAGCGGAAAAACCGGGGCCCCGTGGAGGCCAGTGATGCCCAGGTGGATGGCACAGGAACTGACACCATGAGTGACACGAGTTCTGTGAGCCTGGAGGTGGGTCCTGGCAGCCGGGAGACCTCAGCAGCTACGCTGTCCCCTGGGGTGAGCGGCCGCGGCTGGGACGATGGTGACACCCGCAGTGAGCACAGCTACAGCGAGTCTGGCTCAAGTGGCTCATCTTTCGAGGAGCTGGACCTGGAGGGCGAGGGACCTCTGGGGGACCCAAGACTGAACCCTGAGGCTGAGCCCCAGGGTGCCGTCAAGTGGTCCCGGGAGCCCAGCACCCCTGAGAAGGGTGAGGAGTAACCGTTGGCCCGCTCCTTTCTGTGGTGCCGTTGCTGTGGAACTAAGCTGTGGAACTCTCCAACCGTCTTCCTCCTCCACCTCCCTGGTCCCTATTGGGCAGGATCTTCCAGGGGGTCGTGACTTCCGCTGTCCTGGACCTCTAGCTAAGCCTTCTCCTCACTGCCCTCTTGGATCCCTGGGTCAGAGGAGCCAAAAACTGTCTTCCGCACTCAGCCCCCGAGGCTGCCACCCTGTTACATCTTTTTCAGATTCACATTGGAGCTTCCAGAAACCAGAATAAAGCAAATGATTTTCTTGTTTCAAAAAAAAAAATAAAATAAAAAAAATATAGTATATCCTAGATTCATTTAGAACTAACTAATCCAAGCAAAATTAAGAAAATTTTAAATCTGAACTTAATTTTAGTAGATACTGTAGACTAAGTTGCCAAAGGCAAAATTAAGATGAATGGAGAAAAAGGTGATAGACAGATGGATAAATAGATAGATGATAGAAAGGTGATAGACAGATGGATAAATAGATAGATGATAGACAGACTGATAGGTAAGGTAGATAGTTAAATTAAAACATATAACTGGATGTAAGTACATACAGAAAGACTTCTAGAGATGATTTTATCAAAGACATAAAGACTACATAAATGCACAGTATTTAGGATTCTCAAAATGTCTAGATACTACCTGGAAGGACATTAGATACTGGGCTGAGATAGAAATGACTCATCACCACTAATATTGCTGGTTGTTTAATAGAAAATCGCTTAGCATCAGTTTGGTATGGTATAATATGGTAGCCAATATCCAAGTATCACTATTTGGGAGGGGGGTGTCACACTCAGCAATGCTCAGGGGTTACTGGCTCTGTTACTCCTGGCTCAGAAATCACTCCTGGCAGGGTGTGAGGACCATAGGGGATGCCGGGATTCAAACCACCTTCCATCTTGGATCTGCTGCATGCAAAGCTGTGCTATTTCTCCAGCTCCCAGAGATCACTATTTAAATTTAAATATTATAATCTATTCATTTCCCTAGTCATCTTCATAATTTTTTTAAATGGCCGTATATAGTTAATACATTTCAAATTGGGTAACGGACATCTAAAGTCAACTCCAATAAATTAAAATAGGGTTGTTCAATTTGACAGGTTTTATTGTAGATGAATCTAAAAAATACAAAATAAAACAAAGCAAAACCAAAAACAAATCACTGACTCACTTGTGTTCACAAAATACTATAAGAATTGAGAAATAAATTATGTTTCTATGCTGCCAAAAAAAAAAAAGAAAAAAAGAAAGATGAGGTTCGCAAAAGGTAATGCTTCTTTTTTTTGAGCATTCAGTGTCAGTCATGTCTTTATGAGTGCTTTGCCCTTGAGTCAATAGGGAATTGTGGACTCGTTGCAGAAGGAGCAGGTCCCCACACTTCTGTTACTGTCTCACCATGAGACAAAGCTCTGGTCATATCAAGAGAATGAAACTACTTCTCTAGATGTGTGAAAGACACAAATTTCTCTCCAAATACTGTATAGTGAAGAGCAATATCTACACATGAACATGTGGTGCCTGTTAAAACCAACTTCTTTTCTACATGAAGATATACCCCCATTATCAGAGAAATGGACTTAAAAGGAGTTCTTTAAAATCAACATTTATTATTGTCATCCAACCACAAGATCAACCTTTTATGTGAAACTAAAGGACTACTGAAGCTTGCATTAAAAGCCCTACTGAAATCTAGACAATACATTTCTAAAAACAGTTGCGTTACAGATAAAATGCCACATTGTGATCACCTACTTGATAAAAGTAAACTATTTGAATAAGCTCTTTGGAAAACTGGGAAATGATTATCAGGATAAGTTCCCCCTCTGCTGGCAAGAAGAAGCACAGCGTCTGTAATATAGATGGCTCTTTTACATGAAAACAGCTAAAACAATACTTTACATATTTTATGAAATAGTCTAAGGAATATGTAAATGATCAGAAAAGGAGAAGCAGAGGAAAAAAGGAAAAGGAAGATGTGACTTCATATCTAATCTGGCATTCAGAGCCTGATCTGCACTCTAGAGCTCACTTCACTAACCCAAGGACCTTTCCAACTTATATTAAATATACCTTCTAATACATTAGTTTTAAATATAGTTCTCTATTTCTTTTAACTCCTTAATAATCCAAAACAGCTGTGGAAGTGATTGTGGTAAACAGCAAAAGTGATATGAAAATTGGTCCCCTAACCCAGCCTCAGCTAGAATCATAACAATAGTTTTAGCCCTCACATACTCTTTCCTATAGATCTGCAGAGCCCTGAATTGAAGGTGATCTGTTCTGTAGAGGGAGATGATCAGTAACATCTGAGAGGTGCAGCTCTGATTTCCACTGACTACTTAATTCCTGAATCAAATGTGTTATCCTATAAGTTTCCGAATTAGGCCCAAACAGAAGTGACTACTAGTGATGTGTTTCAAGTGGAATGTAAATCTATTTCATCATTTCTCAGTGTATATTAAAAGAAGCAAACGAACCAAGTGGAATGTGAAAAATAAAATAACATATGACCTGCACTGACCTGAATGCTTGATATAATGTCAGATTTTCAGAGAAAAGCTTCTTTTATGAATCATTTTGCAAAGCCCATTCTCTAGTTCCACTCAGAGCCAAGGCATTGGCTAAAACTAGTTGATTCAGAAGACAGACTATTTGTTGTTTTCTGCTCTCTGGAGTTTTATCTGTCTGATTGCTGAAACAATGTCAAAATCCTAAAGTACTCTTCTTATTCTTACATTTTACTGGAAAAATAGTTTGTCCTTTTTCTTGTGTCCTTAGGAATACTTAATTACATCAGAGTTGGCTTTCCGAAGAAAAAGGGGAGTTTCCTCATGGATGACTAATGATGGTTTTCCTGGCCAAAGGGCCAAGAATTGCAAATACTCAAAAGCAACTTTTTCTAAAATGAGATATTTTATCTATTCTTTCTTGCACTTTTAAGATGTAACCTTCTAAGAATTAGTATTTAATATATTTGATTCCAAATATACCTAAATTAGTTTATCTCAATATAATATGTGTTAATATAGTATGTAATGTTATATATTATGTTTAATATATAATTATTAGCAATCAGTGTTCAGATAACTAAATTGAGAAAAATCAAAACTACATGACTAGACTGGTTTTAGATATTAAGATAAATTTTTTGATATTTGGATAAGTTAATGCTAAAATTAAGACAAGTGACAGTGTAGCAAAGCTTTGGTGACTTGTATATCAGATATCCCGAACAGATTTGAGAAAACAGCAAGCTTAAAAGTCCATGGACTACCTCTAGTTCTGTGTTGGAGCTTGAATGGGTGGAAGGATTCTACCACTTTTCCTGCGTAAATGAGCAATTTCTTCTTTTAAGGCCAAAATTCTTTCTGCCTGGAATTTGATCAACTGTTTGGTCTTCTCTCTTGCCACAATGTCTGCTTTCCGAAGCCCCTGGAAGGCATTGCCCTGTTGAGAGATAACATCTCTTTCAGCTTTAAGCATCGTTTGGAATGTAAACATTTCCTCCTTTTAGCTATGTTAGGAGGGCCTACGTCAATTTTCCACAGCTACTGCTTCTTATTATAAGTAGTTTTCAATAGTAAACAAATATCTGCCATTAGAAATATGTTTCTCAGGCCCGGAGAGATAGCACAGCGGCGTTTGCCTTGCAAGCAGCCAATCCAGGACCAAAGGTGGTTGGTTCAAATCCCAGTGTCCCGTATGGTCCCCCGTGCCTGCCAGGAGCTATTTCTGAGCAGACAGTCAGGAGTGAAACCTGAGCACTGCCGGGTGTGGCCCAAAAACCAAAAAAAAAAAAAAAAAGCAGAAATATGTGTCTCTGGGCTAATGAAAAAAATGAGAAAAATACAGATTCTGTAGAGATGGGAAAAACACCAACTGTCAGCTACGTGTAACTTGGAGGATTGACTGCATTAGAATCACAAAATATAAGCTATCTTCCTTTTATATCCCAAGAGAAATATTCTAATTTCCTTCTTTATTTTTATTTACTTATTTTTGGGGCCACACCTGGCAACACTCAGGGTTTACTCCTGGCTTTGCACTGGTGATGCTGGAGGGAACCATATGGGATGGATGTCAGGGATCAAACCCAAGTTGGCTGCATGCAAGAAAGTGCTCTACCTGATGAACTATAGTTCCTGTCCCCCCTTTTTTACATTTTACAGCTTTTCTTTACATCTTTCCTTGTCCAGTCACCTTCTCACATCACTTTCTTTGCCATACCAACCTAATTTTCTGTTTTATGTACTATCAAAAAGCAACCTTACATTACTATTTATCAGATTGAACCATCTGCAATGTATATTTGGCCACTTTACCCTAAAGAAGAAAAAGTTTCACAGTTTGACTTATGCTTATTTGATAGGTATGTCTTGCTAGATATTTATTTCAGTGAATTAATGCTTAAGGAATAACACTTTGACTTGAGAGCTCTTAAGGATGTGACATGCAGAGCTGTGGCCTTCAATCTTTTTATACCTTTAGATTAGTACCTATCTACATACATCTATGGACTAGCAGTTATAGCCCTATGGCAGACCAGTGATTTTTCAACCTTTGTAAAGGTTGAAACTGGTCCAGCAGTTGGAGGATAATTGGTAGAGAACAACAGTAGCTCTAGTGTGACTTGTAAGGGACTTCAAAGAATTTTGAAGAATGAAGGACCCATTCAACCTCAATCATGTTTCCAGGCTTCATAGTGAGTGCAAATACTCTTTTGTGGAATATATTGTTTTCATTGGGATTTTGGTTACCTAATTGCTGTATGTAATATCCCAGCTTGTTACTTTGAAATCACTTTAACTTTGTTCTCCTCCTCCTCACTATATCTAATCAAATTTAGACTATCCATGCTTTAAAATGTCCTCACATTTTGTTTTCTTTCTCATCATCTATATCCCAGTTCCTGTGTAGATTTTTGCATAAGCGTAATTGCAGTGGATTTGGTGTTGGAGGCAGGCAGTGTGGATTAAAAAAAAACAACAACAACAAAACAAAAAACAACTAGGTATGAGAACCTGAGTAAGTTATTCTATCTTTTGTAAAGAAGTGTTTATTAAAAGATAATTTTGTGATGAGATATATAATTTATTCTCCCATTCATCTGATTCCTACATCTGACTCTCCAATGTATCTGGACTTCAGATTAAGTAATAAAGCAAATCAAGTCAATAAAGGTTCTCTGACTTACTACTCTGAAAATTTGGAACACTGTGCCTTGATTCTTCAAAGATATTTTTCAATGGATAAAAGGTCTTCCTTCATCTAGTCCTCCTCTTATAGCTTTAATTATAAACACTTCAAATCCCCCTGCTGTTTTTTTTGTACTAGTAATGGTTCCCTGCCTCAGATTCTACCTCCTTGAGAGGTTTGTGTAGCCTGCTGGGCCTCCTTCCCCCAGAGTTTCTAACTCAGTGGATTTGGTGTGGGGCCAAGAAATACTGCATTTTTTAATTTATTCCTGAGGTGATATGGATTATTTTCTTCAGAGAACCAGTTTGAGAGTCATTGGTTCAGACCTTTCCAAGGAGCTCACAGACACCATTGTAAGAATATGACACATCTTCAGGACTTTTATTAAACTTTTATTAAACTTTCCCGTTCAAGCATCCTTTTGTCTAAGAAATACAACATGGTAAACACTGCAGCAAACACTTCAGATTCATTATGTGTTTGATTTTGAATTTTTCTTTAATCTATGTTAAGGAACTTTTGTTGTTGCCAATATTTTGCAGTCCCCACATTCAATAATCTGAATTTTATGGGATCTTGGCACAAAGTTTAAGCAGCTATGGTTCATTTATGTCAATTATGCCAACTTATGTTTGACACACCCACCTCCCAATATGTTCACTCATTAAGAACCAGGCTTGAATTGGTCAACATTTATTAAACACATTTTCTACCATGATCTTTACAGTGTTAAACTGAGTAAATATTATATAAGAAAAAGGTCGAAAACTTTTTTTTTTTTTTTGGTCACACCCGGCAGCGCTCAGGGCTTACTCCTGGCTCTATACTCAGAAATCGCTCCTGGCAGGCTTGGACCATATGGGATGCCAGAATTTGAACCACCGACCTTCTGCATGCAAGGCAAATGCCTTACCTCCATGCTTATCTCTCCGGCCCCCCAAAAAAGGTAACATGAGAGCTCACAAATCAAGATGCCTACTTCAGGTCAAATGAAATAAATAGGAAATGATTATATGGCGTCAAATGCAGGGTGTATATCAGTATCACTATCTATTCCCAAATAATGTGACCTTTTATCTCTTCATAACCAAGTTAAATTCTTAGATTACTTTTTACTGTATACTTATGGCACCTAAGAGACACAGAAAGGCTAGTCTCTCAGGCTTGCTGTAATGTAGCTGATACTAATTGTCTAGCAACCCTGAGGGTCAGAGGTGACCCTAAAACAGTGCTTCTCAAATAGTGGGGCATGCCCCCCCGGGGGGGGGCGCGAGGCTTCGTTAAGGGGGGGGCAGCGTTTGACCTTGGCAAATACTGTCATAACAAGCTAAACCCCATGCTTATGTCTCTGTATGTCTCTGGAGCTGAGAGTTGCTGTGTCCTGTTTCAAACCCCGCTTCGAAAAGCTGTGCATTGCAAAACGTGCTCATTGTAGCCATTAATCCAGACATCACCTCTGATTAAAAAATCAGCTCAAATTATTTTATATATTTTTGTTTTGCAGGTTAAAGTTTTTTTTAAATAAAGATACTATTTACAGTCGTGCCGGGGGTGCGAAAAATGTTTTCTTCTTCCTAGGGGGGCATGACAGAAAATAATTGAGAAGCACTGCCCTAAATCAAGGTTTGTTAAATATCAGCACTTGAAGTTCTTTGAATAGATACATGAAATGTCTGTATTACTGCAATTCTGAAAATGGGCCCGAAGGAAAGGAACATACCTGCTGGTTTTGTAGTGTATTCAGTCGAGAATTAAGCTCCTTCTTTTCAACACATAAATCATTCATTTGATGAAGCTTTTTGGTGTGTTCTTGTGTTTTCATCATAACTTCCCTTCGCACTTGAGCGATCTTTTCCTACCAGGTCAAAAAGTTGCAAAAAGTTTTAAGTCAAGGGGAAGCAGAGAGAAAGGAATAATCATATTTGATATAAATCATTAGGTAAGTGGAATGTTATATGCACAGGAAAACACTAGCAAAAGACAATGCAGAAGCCTCTGCAGAGTAAGCTATGATTAAAGGTTAAAAAAACACAAGGATAAAAAGCAGGTGAAAATAAGATAAACTTAGATTATCACCACATTGTGTGGAATGGAACTTGTATGTACACTGCTGTTATATATCTGAAAAAGGGAATAGTAACAAGTTGCAAAATTCTGTATATTGCAACTCTCTAGAATCCCCGAAGTATTCAGCTTCAATGGTGATTCATCTGTTAGACCATTCATCTTGTTATCGTATTCCTCCAACAAATTGGGTTGTATGTTATTTTCAGTATTCACTAGTTAGGGAACAAATCCCTTAATATGAACGCTTCAATAAATAGATTCTTCAACAATGGTAAGACAAGATTGGAAAGAAGGGGTTCCTAGTGCTATCTACTTAAGAGATAAGACAGAAACTGGAGAAATCCTATGGCATATAGAACCTTTGTAAAGCTTTTTATCTTGGAGTCAATCTGAAACTGATTTAGGAATGCAATAATCTTTCTCATTCATTGCACAACATAGCTAAGCATTCTGCTTTTAAACAAAGCAATTAATACACTGCCATCATATTTACAGCCAGGGCTGATGTTTTCAACCTAAAATGGACAAATCTCTTCAACTAAATAAATGTTAAAAAGCTCAGATAGGCTTAAAATCCTGAGGCAGCCAGAAATTTTCTATCGTTTTTTTTTTTTTTTTTTTTTTACAGCTCCTCTGGATTTCATGACTCCATGAAAATTCAACCAAAGTTGATTATATGCTTCTTCATGCCTACCTCCCACTGCCTCAGTTCCCTTTCATTTGATATCTCCTTTCGAAGTTTTTTGATCTTTAGTTCTTCAAGTGTTGTATTCACAGAAAGTGTCTGAAGGGCTGGTAGGTTTATCACACGGCCAAACTTGCTGATCATTAGATTATGGACCGTTTCCTCCATTTCTAAAAGAAAATCAATGTCAGATTATGTAAGGATGCCCCGTCCTTAAAGTCAGTGAAATGAAGTATGAGTTTTGTCCTACTCGGTACTAGAACAATTCCTTGTCATTTTATTATAACATTGAAGAAAGAAAAACTGGCCAATGATGAAGGAAACAACTTTAGCTAAGAATCTGTTTTTGTTATATATTGCTGTGTTTGGTCAGTTTCCTAGAACTGTTCACAGAGTTAAGTGAGGATTTAACATATTTCTTTTTATTTCAATTGTTTCAAAAGTTTGGACATTTTATCTTTATAACACAATTTCACACATTAAAAATTTACCCAAATTGAATATTTTCTATTGTTTTCATTCTAGTTTATTCATTGGTTTGATAAATAGTGCATCCAAACTTAAACCACATTCAGAGAAAACAGAAACCAAAGGAATATGAAATGAAGGAGGAATACTGGAGAGTGTAAATCTACTGGAGACTGTTAATGTAAATCAGAGAAAACTGTCTCAAATAAATATTAGTTGAATATGGGATTCTGGGCATCCTCAGCAACAGTATGGTTCCCCAGTCTTGAGCCCAGTAGCAGAAATACTCCCTGATCGCTGCTGTGTAAACCTTTTTACAGTGTTGCCAGTTCTGTGCTCAGGGATCACAAGTGGTGGGGGTTGGGTGACCATTTGTGATGCTGAAGATTAAACCTGGGTTGGCTTCTTGTAAATTAAGTGCCCTATCTGCTGTATTATTTCTCAGCCCCAAAAAAGGTTTTTAAAAGGCACATATGTACATACAATGCATTACAATGTATACATAAATTGATAAAAATTCACTTTAAAATTTAAATTATATCTCAAAGAGATAGATTAAACAAAAGTAAAAATAGCAAACAAATAGAAGAGATATGAAGGACTGATTGGGGGGCTGGGGTGGCAGTGCTTCAAACTCTGCTTTGGCCAGGTTTTGTACTCAGGTATCATCCTGAAAATGCTCTGGGGACCATATGCAGTGCTGTACCATCTCTTCAGTCTCATAAAATATGCTTGATGGACAAAGACCATATAAATTAAAAAAATCATTAGTCCATAAAAGGTAAAAGTAGGCAAAGTTACTATTTTTTAGGGAATGTTATGAAAGAGAAACAAATTAATGACAAATAAACATATGTAGGTATGTATAGCCTCATAGAAATTGAGGCAGAGTGAATAAAAACCACAGTGATAGACAAATTCACTTTCTCCAGGTTAGCAAAAAAATTAAAGTCTGATAGTATTAAGTGTTAAGAATATGGAATCTGGGCTGGAGTACAATGTGTGAGGCTGACCTGGTTTCGATTGCTGGCATCCCATATGGTTTCCCGAACAAAGCCAGGAAATGACCCCTGAGCACTATTGGGTGCAACCCCAAAACCAAAAAAAAAAAAAAAAAGATATGGAAGCTGACGATTTGTACACGTCACCAGGGGAGGAAATAAAATGATGCAAACATTGGTGAGAAAATTAGCAATATCTTGGGAAACTGAAACTGAAACGTACACTTCCCTTCCCATCCCACCTTCCAGATTCCCACTTCTGGGAATCTTTCTTCTCACTAACATGCACAGGGAGAATTGTGCAAGAAGGTTTTGTAATGTTATTTATGTTCATAAAAAGAATTAGTAAAAGGGCTGGATAGATAGCACAGCAGTAGGGTGTTTGCCTTGCACGCAGCAGATCCAGGACAGTGTGAATCCCGGCATCCCATATGGTTCCCCGAGCCTGCCAGGAGTGATTTATGAACACAGAGCAAGGAGTAATTCCTGAGCAACGCCCCCAAAAGAATTAGAAATCTATGCCAGCTAACAGAAAATTAAAAAAAATAAGCACACTTATAGTCCAATGATTTAATGATACCGGGAGAGGCATCAAACAGGTAAACGAGAAGATCGTCTTATTTCTTCTCTCTGTGATTTTGATTCTGCAATTACTTAGTCTTCAAATTTGAAAATAACTTGAGAGTGTACTCTCTTACCAACAACCACAGCAGATGATTCATAGTCTTAGTTACTCACGCTGTATATTTTTTGCCATTTCTCTCTTTTCTCTGATAAGCAATTTACGCCTCTCCCGGAATTCTCTGTTGAGTTTGTTCTGTTTGATATTTTCCTCATGAAGCTGTACAATTCGTTCTTGTAGCCGACTCAAGGAGGCGTTAGAAAAAACCAAAGCTCCAGAAAGATCACTAGGTATTTCTCCAAATATCATATATTCTATCTGCAAGAGCAAGAGACAAAGGTCAAATAAAAATGTAGATTCAAAAGAGAGGGTGTGCAGGATGTACTTTCTCTGCCCTTTGTTTGGATCATAGCCCTTGACTTTCCTTCTCATCACCAAGTTAAATGCAGGAGATTGTGTTCAGATGATATTTAGCTAAGTTAAGTTATAGTTAAGTCCTGCTGGAGAAAGCAAGTCTTCCCCACAATCATGCCTCATATTGGCCAACTCTCTCATATATAATCCAATTTAGTTCAGAAAATCTCATGTTTGACTTTTAAGCATTTTTTTTTTTGGTTATTGGTTTTTGGGTCACACCCAACAGCACTCAGGGGTTACTCCCGGATCTATGCTCAGAAATCACTCCTGGCAGGCATGAGGGACCATATAGGATGCGGGAATTCGAACCAATGACCTTCTGCATGAAAGGCAAACGCCTTATCTCCATGCTATTTCTCCTGCCCTAAGCATTTGACTTTTAAACAGGTTAAGTATATCCTTAATCTGACCATGGATGGTACTTGAAGAGTTTTTTCCTCTCATTGATATAAAGATCTCTGTATTTATTTATTTATTTATTTATTTATTTATTTTTGTTTTTTGGGTCACAGTCGGCAGCACTCAGGGGCTATTTCTGATTCTACGCTCAGAAATTGCCCCTGGCAGACTCAGCAGACCATATGGGAAGCCGGGATGCGAACCACTGTCCTTCTGCATGCAAGGCAAATGCCTTACCTCCATGCTATCTCTTTGGCCCCCCAAAATCCGTATTTTATTTTATTTTATTTATTTCATTTTTGGTTTTTGGGCCACTGGCCGCACTCAGGGGTTACTCCTGATCCTCTGTTGAGAAATAGCTCCTGGCAGGCTCAGGAGGACCATATTGGATGTTGGGGATTGAACCCAGGCCTATCCTAGGTCTGCTTTGTGCTAGGCAAATGCCCTACTGTGCTATCTATCCAGTCCCAAGATATCTGTATTTTAATAGTTTAAATTCAAGTTAAAGGAGGAAGTGAACAAAAAGAGAAAAGGAAATATTTTCTTTTTATTGACCTCTATCACTGAGTAGGGATAAAGTGAAAATAATTCTTACAACTATTAATCATGTATATTTAAAGTTGATATTGAAAGTAACATGTGTGCAAGAGGCAAGATTCTAAACTGCAAGCTATTCTGTTCTTAAGCATAAGCCTCCTAATTTCTGCAGATTGAAATGATTCTGTTATCTAAGTGGCAATGGGAAAAACAGGGAAATAGATGTCTGGGTGTCATTCTCCAGGCATAATGCTCAGCAAAGAACCACATTGTGCTGGTTCTTCTGCTCAGATGGTGTTGGACAACCTCTCCAGACCCATCACCTGATGAAGCTTGAGTGGAATCACAACTAGCAGTTCATTTAGCTGTTGCTGCTTCTCTCTCTGATAGGCCTCCAGAGCTTCCTCTGCAGCATTCAGATTAGTTCCCACAATTTTTACCTGTGGAAAGATTCACATGTTGACAAGATTTCACAAGCATATTGACCCAAGATAGTCAATGAGGGGAAGAGATAAACGCAGCATCGTGGAAACAGTAAGATCACAGAAAGCCTTCCTGGAGTGTGAGTGACAAACCCCGAAATGTCTATAAATTTCTAATGCTAAGTCATGATTAGACCTACTTTTTCCATCATGCCTATACATCTGAGTTAAAAGGTTTTGTGAAAAAAGCACGAGACATATCCTCATCTTCCTTTCCTTTGCGTGAAAAGCAGTTCTCAGCATGGAATATCACTGTTAGGATCAGTACTATATACTTTGATCATAATAGCCTCAGGACCTCAATAAATGAAGAGGAAACCAAGAATTTCTAAAACACATTTTTCATCACCTAAAACACTTGAAAGTTTTCAAAATAATTTATTTTTTTGTTTCTTTGTTTTTGTTTTGGAGACCTCATAAGACTATTCCTCCAGGGCTATTCCTGGCTCTGCATTAGGAATGAGCCCATGTAGTGCTGATTCTATATATGGTACCAGGGACTGAACCAGGGTTGACCGTTCAAGGCAAGCACCTTAGCCCTTATATAATCTCTTTAGCCCATCATTTCTATCTGTCTATTCTATTTGAATTAATATTCATTATAATTTTCTCTTTGTAAAAGGATAAACAAGCTATTAAAATAATTTTGAATACAAATCAAGTAATGATGCCTTAAGAAAAAGCACTGAAGAGGAAAATTAACAAATCTAGTAAAACACCAGTTACCACTTATACCAGTTATGTGGCCTCTAACAGGTAATGAACAAACCAAAGAATCAACCCAGTGAACTACTAGGGTGCAGAAGGAAACAGTTCTTATGCTTTAATCATTGTTAAATGTTTCATAGTATACAATACATTCAGTTGTCCATGAGTACAGTTGATAACTATATATATACTTATTGTGAAAAATGATATATTTTTAATTCTTTTTGTTTTTTTTCAGGCCACACCCATTTGATGCTCAGGGGTTACTCCTGGCCAAGCGCTCACAAATTGCCCCTGGTTTGGGGGGACCATATGGGACGCTGGGGGATCAAACCGCGGTCCTTCCTTGGCTAGCGCTTGCAAGGCAGACACCTTACCTCTAGCGCCACCTTGCCGGCCCCCAAAAATGATATTTTTAACTATTGAAGAATGTAATCAAAACACCTTGAAGCACTATAATTAGAGAAACTTAAACTATTAAAAAAAATTAATGGATGAGCCAGAGTGATAGTCTAGCAGGTAGTACATTTGCCTTGCATGCAGCCCACCTGGAATCAATCTCTGGCATTTTATATGGTCCCTCAAGCACTTCCGGGAGTAATTCCTGAGTGCAGAGTTAAGAGTAAACCCTAAAAATTACATTCAAAGGAGAATCCTTAAGATTTACAGCAGACCTGTCACAAGAAACCCTCAAAGCCAGAAGACAATGGTGGATATAGTGGCAAAATTGAACGAAATGAATGCTTCACCTAGTAGAATATTGCATCCAGCCAGACTCACTTTCAGGTTTGAAGGAAGTGTACAGAGCTTCACAGATAAACAGCAGCTCAGAAAATTTACAGACTCAAAACCAGCTTTAAAAGAAAAACTGAAAGGTCTTTTTCAGACAAGACAGACCAACAGACACATCAAACTTCTAGACAAAGATGACATCAAATCCCATGACAATAATCTCTCTCAACGTCACTGGACTAAATGCACCAGTTAAGAGACACAGAGTGGCAAAATGGATTAAGAAACATATTTAAATAGTCAGAACAGACATAGACACAAAATAAAAGGCTGGAGGAAAACCAACCAAGCAAACAACTCCCTTAAAAAGGCTAAAGTGGCCATATTAATATCAGATGACACCAACTTTAGACTCAGAAAAGTTATAAGGGACAGAGATAGTCATTTTGTACTAATCAAAGGATATGTACAGCAGAAAGAAATAACTCTCTTAAACATATACACACCCAATGAGGGACAAGCAAAATATTTAATTGTTGACAAATCCGAAAGAGATTAATAGCAATACAATAATCTTAGGTGATCTCAGCACTGCCCTGTCACCCCTTGATAGGTCAACCAGGCTGAAACCCAAGAAGAATATACTATCTTTGAAAAGATAAATGGAAGAAAGTAGACTAGTAGATATATATAGGGCACTCCATCACCAGAAAACTGGATACACATTCTTCTTCAATGCACATAGGACATTCTCCAGGATAGACCATGTGCTGGTCTATAAAATATACTTCTACATGAAGTAAAGAGGATAGAAATTGTACAGACTACTTTCTCAGATCACAAGGCACTAAAATTAGAAGTGAACTACAAAGGGTCACAGAAGAAAAACTTTAACACCTGGAAATTAAACAGCATACTGCTGGGTCAGAGATGAAATCAAAGAGGAAATAAAGATGTCTCTGGAAACAATTAACAATGAAGACACAAATTATCACAATTTATGGGACACAGCAAAAGCAATACAAAGAGCTTTACAAGCACACATCAGAAAGGAAGAAGGAGCCTACATAAATAGAAAAAAAAAGTAAGCCCTAAGCATTATTGGGTGTGCCACACCCAAAATAAAGAACAAAATGGAGGGACCAGAGTGATGGTACCATGGGTAAGGTGCTTGCATTACACATGCTCAATCCAGGTTTGATCTCCAGTATACCAGTTGGTCCCCCAAGTTCCACCAGTAGTAGTCCTCAAGGTCAACTGCATGTGCTGAGCACAGAGCCAGGAATAGTCCCTGAGCACTGCTGGTTGTGGTTCAAAAACAAAACAAACAAAGCAAAATAAAAGAATGATAGATCCCAGAAGGAGTATGTGAAAGGAGATAAGCTTGGTGTAACACTCGGAACATTTATTTTTCTGAGAAGCCCTAACTTCTGTCATTGCAACGAGATAGCAACAATAAAGCAGAGCAGATGCACAGTTGGTAGAGGATAAATTAGTAGAAAGACCACATACTTTTTTGGACAAGGTGTCATATTCCTTTTTGAGGTTATCCAAGGCTTTTTTTTCTTCAACCAAGGCCTCCTCAATATCTAGCCTTTTCTCTCGAAGTTGAATGGCCATTTCAAAAAGAGTTGGATTACAATCTTAAAAGGCAGACAAAAATAAATAAATAAATAAATAAATAAATAAATAAATGGGATGAGTACTGCTCAAAAAGTGGGGTTTAGAGGTTCAGTATTAACAAGATTCATTTTTGATCCTCTTTAGCAAGCTAGTTTTACACTTAGAGTTCTGGTGTTTCAGGGAGACGCTATCAGTATTAATAATAATAATAATAATAATAATAATATAGCAATTATAATTCAATCTGACTGTTCTGAGCCAGATTTTATGCTAGAGCCTTTAAATTTTAATTCTAGTTTTTATTTTACCACTAGAACAGCTATGAGGCTTCACATTCTCTAATTGTGATTAAAAAAAAAAACAATGCACATTTGGTTTATTTTTGTTTTTTAGCTTTCTATCACCTATCAATGACATTTTTTAAAAATGGGGGTCCCCAAGAGGTAGTCAGCAGGCTTAAGGGCCCTACTAGGAGATTCTTGATTAACATGGCTGGCAGGAACTAAGGCTAAAGGGCTGCTCAGGCACTGTGATAAAATTATGATAACAATGTTGAGGGTCACACCTACTGGGCTCCAGGGTTAAGGCTGGTGGTAATTGGTGGCACCATGTGGTGCTAATCAATCCTCACCTGGGTACATGCTAAATATGCACCTAAATTGCTTTCTCCCAGTCCCCATATAGATTTTAGAAATATAAATAGTATCTTAAATTAAACTATTTAAAATGAATTAAAACTTGGGTTTGTTTGTTTGTTTGTTTGTTTAGACTAAAAAGAATTTGCCTTTTCTCTATTGGACTAGTCTATTGAGACTGAGAACATCGGGTTGACTGTTTCAGATTGGTTTCACCAGTAGAAACAGTGAATATAAATGGCCAAGCCTCTACAGAACACTGGTACAAATTGCCCTTATAAAACAGCTATGACATATAAATATATGAATAGTTTTGTCAAAAAAAAAAAAAAAAAAGAAAAGGAAAGAAGGGGACAGTTGGGATCAGGAAGATGGCCAAGGTCTGAGTGCAAGCTTAGAATATAGGTGCTCCAGTTCTACCCTGGGCATTCATTGCATGCTTCCTGAATGGTTCATACAGAATCAGAAACAGAAACATTGAACTAACACTACCAGGTATGACCTCTCCCAAAGGTGGGAGCATTATTTACAAAACAAAACTGAACCATATTGCAATATGCTGTTATACTTTATAAAATGAAACTTGTTGCATAGTTGCATGCTTTAAGACTGAATCATTAACAGATTGCATGCAGACTTTTGCCATTCATGAGTGCATATCTAAGAGAGCAAAAAATAAGTCTTTCAGAAATCTCAAAAAGTATTCATAGACAATAATTTCTATAGCTAATTTTCAGATAATTGTAAAATAAAAAAATTATCTTGCTATTGTCAAGTACTGTTTGTACTTCACAGAAAAACACCAACTTTTTAGCCGACGTACTTGTTGGGCAGATGGAATCATCAAAAACTTCATCTTCTGATCCAGACTCATCCTCATCACTCTCCATGCTGGATTCTTCTTCACTTGATTCATCACTTTCATCTTCTTCATCTAAGGAGAAATGAAGGCATTATTCATTAGTAGAGAAGTTCCTGTGTTAAACTAAACCCTAAACTTTTGTTTGTTTGTCTGTCTGTTTTTGTTGTTGTTGGAGTTTTTGTGTTTGTTTTTGTGGTTTTTTTTTTGGGTCACACCTGGTAGCGCTCAGGGGTTACTCATGGCTCTACACTCAGAAATCGCTCCCGGCAGGCTAGGGGGACCATGTGGGATGCCGAGATTCGAACCACCGTCCTTCTGCATGCAAGGCAAACGCCTTACCTCCATGCTATCTCTCTGGCCCCAAGTTCTTCATTTTTAAAATTTTTTTAAATTTGATTTATTTAAAGAAAATGTATCACATAGTTGACATAACTGATTATAATACATTTGTTTCAGGATGACAGAAAGCAAAGTTCTTCAAAATTAGAAAGAAAATTTAAAATTAAAAAAAGGAGAGAAAAGTTCATTAGCAAGTATATTTGTGAAAATTATTGCATCACCAATAAAGTCATTAATACAATAGTGGAAGGCTTAGTGAGTTCCATCCTTTTTTAAAAATGTATGTGGGGGGGGATGTAACTCCACCCTGGATTTAGGTGTATCTACCTGAGACCTGCCCATTTCTGGGACGGGTCTTGGGAAGCAGATATTACATTATCTTTACCTGCTAGAACCCTCCCATTTCCTGGGAGGGGTCTTGGAGAGGTTAGATAAGGGCTTTGACCCAGGGGATGAGGCTTTTGGATCTTTGCCAGCATGGAGGTCAGAGGGAAGATGGCTGAAAGGAATTAAGACACAGGGCAAGCTAAGAATGGCATGCGTAAATGGTTAGCAGCCACATCTGTTGGCTAGGGCTGAATAAAGATGTTATCTCTCATGAAGCCTGCCTATGAGTGAGTTTGTTGGTTTGTGTTTTGTTTTGTTTTGTTTTCGGGCCACACCCGGTGATGCTCAGGGGTTACTCCTGGCTATGAGCTCAGAAATCGCTCCTGGATTGGGGGACCATATGGGATGACGGGGAATCAAACCGTGGTCCATCCTAGGCTAGCTCGCTCAAGGCAGACGCTTTATGCCCTGTGCCACCACTCCGGCCCCCTTTTCTTTATTCTTGAAGATAAATATATTTAAAATACCTGACAATATATGGAAAATAACATAAGAATATTTTAAAACATTCTTTTTTCTCTAAAAACAGAAAGAAAGTAACCAACAAGGCACTTCAGAACCAAAAAAAAAAAAACAAAACGAATATTAATTGTGAGTTCTAAGAGTCTTCATTATATCTCATATATGTATATGATATATATATGTAGAAGTTCTAAGAGTCTTCATTATATCTCATATATACATATGAGATATATAAATATGTAGAAGTGCCTCTACATTATCTATAGTGTAATAAAAATAAGAAAATATAAGAATAAGAAATAAGAATAAAAATAGAAATAGAAAATATGCCTCTTATTTCTGTTTTGTGCTAATAAGAAAAGATATAGGGTCATATGTAAGAAAAAAAATACAAACCAGCTTCTCCTTCAACTTCCCTTTTCTTCACTCTCTTGATCTTCCTCTTTAAAACTTTCATGAGAAAGTTAGCAAATTTATTGTTTTCTCCAAGGGCTGCTTGAAATGTAGCATACAGTGCCTTTTCTTGTTCCTGGAGCCTGGCAATTTCGTTCTTCTTCTCTTCCATCTCTTTAAAACTATCATTTATTTTCCACTAAATGAACAAGAGTAAATGGTAAGGTATTTCTGATAAGATAGGCTCTGATTGCAAGGTCATTACAAGTTTATAGTCAACAAAATTTTTCAAAGTCTTATGTTTTGGAATCATACTTAGTGGTGCTCAGTGGTTCTACCTAGCTCTGTGCTCAAGGATTACTTCTGGTGAAACTTGGGAGATCATATGGTTTCCAAGGATTGAACTTGGGTTGACCACATACAAGCAAGCACCCAGATGGCTGTACTATTTCTCCAGCTATATCTCTTCTTGATAATGCTCATTTTTTATGTCTTATAAAGCCATCCATTTATATGTCTAAAATTTAATAATTCTTTTATAAAAATCAGTAGAAGTCAAATAAGACTTTTTTTTAATGTTTAGTTTCTTTAAGGTACCTGAATACATTTACATTGTTATTCATATATAAATATCAGTTAATATTTTTGCATATACTGTTTCAATTAAGGAGGGCTTGGGGAGAGGTATGTTTCCAAAGTGAACCCTGAATCACTCCTGGCGATACCTGGGCTGTGTGGATCTATTTAATGCTTCAGTCTAGCATTATGATATTGCTGCTCACCAGGTCCACTTGTACTAGTGTCTAGAGATGGCCAGAGATCAGACACCATGCAGTGCTAGAGATCAAACTTATGGCCAGGCATTCCATATTCCAGGCCCTTTGAATTATCTTCCTGGCTTCCCGAGGTTTTTTTTTTTTTATTAACAATAAATAATAACTAGAACAATCACTACTTAATAAATGTGACATACCTAAAAATGATTAATGCTTTAACAAATATTACAGCTAATAGAGAGTTCTTCCTTTAAGATGATGATATATAATATACTACTTAATAAATGTGACATACCCAAAAATGATTAATGCTTTAACAAATATTACAGCTAATAGAGAGTTCTTCCTTTAAGATGATGATATATAATATACTGTAAGAGTATAACTTATTTCTCTAAATTTAATGTATAATATCCTATTTTATTCAATTAAATGTTACTCTGAAACAAGCAATTCACCAGCTTCTTTTCAGTTCACCAAGATAACATATAATCAAAATTCAATTTCAAATGATAACTAGTAAACAAAAATATAGATTTTTAGGGACCAGAGCAATAGTACAAGTAAGCCAATTTTCTTGCACATAGAGGGCTCCAGTTTGATCTCTGACACTGAATAGGGTTCCCCAAGCTTCCCAGGAGTGATACCACTGGGTGTGGCACAAATACCAAAACAAAATATAGATTTTTTTTAAAGACTTAAATATTTTTTAAATTTTTTTTATTTAAACAACTTTATTGTGTTTGGGGTTCAGTCACGTAAAGAACACAACCCATCACCAGTGCAACATTCCCATCACCAATGTCCCAAATCTCCCTCCTCCCCACCCAACCCCTGCCTGTACTCTAGACAGGCTTTCTCTTTCCCTCGTACATTCTCATTATTAGGATAGTTCAAAACATAGTTATTTATCTAACTAAACTCATCCCTGTTTGTGGTGAGCTTCATGAGGTGAGCTGTAACTTCCAGCTCTTTTCTCTTTTGTGTCTGAAAGTTATTATTGCAAGAATGTCTTTCATTTTTCTTAAAAGCCATAGATGAGTGAGACCATTCTGTGTCTTTCTCTCTCTCTCTCTCTCTCTGAATTATTTCATTCGGCATAATAGATTACATGTACATCCATGTATAGGAAAATTTCATGACTTCATCTCTCCTGACAGCTGCATAATATTCCATTTGTATATGTACCACAGTTTCTTTAGCCATTCATCTGTTGAAGGGTATCATGGCTGTTTCCAGAGTCTTGCTATGGTAAATAGTGCTGCAATGAATATAGGTGTAAGGAAGGGATTTTTGTATTGTATTTTTGTGTTCCTAGGGTATATTCCTAGGAGTGACATAGCTGGGTTGTATGAGAGCTCGATTTCCAGTTTTTGGAGAAATCTCCATATTGCTTTCCATAAAGGTTGAAATAGATGGCATTCCCACCAGCAGTGGATAAGACTTCTTTTCTCTCCACATCCTTGCCAACACTGTTTATTCTCATTCTTTGTGATGTGTGCCAATCTCTAGGGTGTGAGGTGGTACCTCATAGCTGTTTTGATTTGCATCTCCCTGATGATTAGTGATGTGGAGCATTTTTTCAGGTGTCTTTTGGCCATTTGTATTTCTTCTTTGTCAAAGTGTCTGTTCATTTCTTCACCCCATTTTTTGATGGGATTAGATGTTTTTTTCTTGTAAAGTTCTGTCAGTGCCTTGTATATTTTGGAGATTAGCCCCTGTCTGATGGGTATTGGGTGAATAGTTTCTCCCACTCAGTGGGGGGGGGGCTCTTGTATTCTGGGCACTATTTCTTTTGAGGTGCAGAAGCTTCTCAGTTTAATATATTCCCATCTGTTAATCTCTGCTTTCACTTGCTTGGAGAGTGCAGTTTCCTCTTTGAAGATGCCTTTAATCTCAATGTCTTGGAGTGTTTTACCTACATGTTGTTCTTTGTATCTTATGATTTCGAGTATGATATCAAGGTCTTTCATCCATTTGAATTTAACCTTCATACATGATGTTAGCTGGGGGTCTAAGTTCAATTTTTTGCAAGTGGCTAGCCAGTTGTGCCAACACCACTTGTTGAAGAGGCTTTCTTTGCTCCATTTAGGATTTCTTGCTCCTTTATCAAAAATTAGGTAACTGTATGTCTGGGGAACATTCTCTGAGTATTCAAGCCTATTCCACTGATCTGAGGGCCTGTCCTTATTCCAATACCATGCTGTTTTGATAACTATTGCTTTGTAGTACAGTTTAAAGTTGGGGAAAGCAATTCCTCCCATATTCTTTTTCCCAATGATTGCTATAGCTATTCTAGGGTGTTTATTGTTCCAAATGAATTTCAAAAGTGCCTGATCCACTTCTTTGAAGAATGTCATGGGTTTCTTTAGAGGGATTGCATTAAATCTGTACAACGCTTTGGGTAGTATTACCATTTTAATGATGTTAATCCTGCCAATTTATGAGCAGGGTATGTGCTTCCATTTCCGCTTGTCCTCTCTTATTTCTTGGAGCAGAGTTGTATAGTTTTCTTTGTATAGGTCCTTCACATTTTTAGTCAAGTTGATTCCAAGATATTTGAGTTTGTGTGGCACTATTGTGAATGGGGTTGTTTTCTTTCTTTTTTTTTGGGGGGGGGGTTGTTTTCTTAATGTCCATTTCTTCCTTATTACTATTGGTATATAGAAAGGCCATTGATTTTTGTGTGTTAATTTTGTAGCCTGCCACCTTGCTATATGAGTCTATTGTTTCTAGAAGCTTTTTTGTAGAGACTTTAGGGTTTTCTAGGTAGAGTATCATGTCATCTGCAAACATTGAGAGCTTGACTTCTTCCTTTCCTATCTGGATTCCCTTGATAGTTTTTTGTGTGTGTTGTGTGTGTGATTTTTTGGGTCACACCCGGCAGTGCTCAGGGGTTATTCCTGCCTCCATGCTCAGAAATTGCTCCTGGCAGGAATGGGGGACCATATGGGACGCTGGTATTTGAACCGATGACCTCCTGCATGAAAGGCAAACACCTTACCTCCATGCTATCTCTCCAGCCCCAATATCTTTTTCTTGCCTAATCGCTATAGCAAGTTCTTCCAGTGCTATGTTGAATAGGAGTGGTGAGAGAGGACAGCCTTGTCTTGTGCCAGAATTTAGAGGAAAGGCTTTCAGTTTTTCTCCATTGAGGAGAATATTTGCCACTGGCTTGTGGTAGATGGCCTTAACTATATTGAGAAAGGTTCCTTCCATTCCATCTTGCTGAGAGTTTTGATCAAGAATGGGTGTTGGACCTTATCAAATGCTTTCTCTGCGTCTATTGATATGATCATGTGATTTCTATTTTTCTTGTTGTTGATCTTGTGTATTATGTTGATAGATTTATGGATGTTAAACCAGCCTTGCATTCCTGGGATGAAACCTACTTGATCGTAGTGGATGATCTTCTTAATGAGGCATTGAATCCTATTTGCCAGGATTTTGTTGAGGATCTTTGCATCTGTATTCTTCAGCGATATTGGTCTGTAATTTTTTTTTTCGTAGCATCTCTGTCTGGTTTAGGTACCAAGGTAACGTTGCCTTCATAAAATCTATTTGGAAGTGTTCCTGTTTTTCTGATTTCATAAAAGAGTCTTGCCAGGATTGGTAGAAGTTCCTCTTGAAAGATTTGAAAGAATTCATTAGTAAATCCATCTGGGTCTGAACTTTTGTTTTTGGGCAGACATTTGATTACTGTCTTAATTTTCTCAGTAGTGATGGGGTTGTTTAGATATGCTACATCCTCTACATTCAACTGTGGAAGATTATAAGAGTCCAAAAATTCATCCATTTCTTCCAGGTTTTCATTGTTAGTAGCATAGAGTTTCTCAAAGTAGTTTCTGATTACCCTTTGGATCTCTACCATATCAGTAGTGATCTCTCCTTTTTCATTTCTTATATGAGTTATCAAGTTTCTCTCTCTCTCTCTCTTTCTTTGTTAGTTTTGCCAGTAGTCTATCAATCTTGTTTATTTTTTCAAAAACGAACTTCTGCTTTCGTTGATCTTTTGGATTGGTTTTCGGGTTTCCAGTTCATTGATTTCTGCTCTCAGTTTTGTTATTTCCTTCTGTCTCCCTATTTTTGGGTCCTTTTGTTGAGTACTTTCTAATTTTATGAGCTGTGTCATTAAGCTATTCAGGTATGCTCCTTCTTCTTTCCTGATGTGTGCTTGCAAAGCTATAAATTTTCTTCTCAGTACCTCTTTTGCTGTGTCCCATAGGTTCTGATAGTTTGTGTCTCCATTGTCATTTGTTTCTAGGAACGTTTTGATTTCCTCTCGGACCCACTGGTTATTTAGTATTAGGTTGTTTAACTTCCAGGCATTAAAGTTTTTCTTCTGTGTTCCTTTGTAGTTAACATATAATTTCAGGGCCTTGTGGTCAGTGAAGGTAGCCTGCACAATTTCTGTCCTCTTGATATTATGGAGGTATGTTTTATGTGCTAGCATGTAGTCTATCCTGGAGAATGTCCCATGTACATTAGAGAAGAATGTGTATCCAGGCTTCTGGGGTGGAGTGTCCTGTATATATCTACTAGGCCTCTTTCTTCCATTTCTCTTTTCAGGTCTAGTATATTCTTGTTGGGTTTCAGTCTGGTTGACCTGTCAAGTGTTGACAATGCCGTGTTGAAGTCTCCCACAATTATTGTGTTGTTATTGATATTATTTTTCAGATTTGTCAACAATTGTATTAAATATTTTGCTGGCCCCTTATTCAGTGCATATATGTTTAGGAGAGTGATTTCTTCCTGCTGTACGTATCCCTTGATTAATGCAAAATATCCATCTTTGTCCCTTACAACTTTCCTAAGTATAAAGTTTGCATCATCTGATATTAGTATGGCCACTTTAGCTTTTTTATGCGTGTTGTTTGTTTCGATGATTTTCCTCCAGCCTTTTGTTTTCAGTCTTTATTTGTTCTGACTATTCAGGTGCATTTCTTGTAGGCAGCAGAAGGTTGGATTGAGTTTTTTGATCCATTTTGCCACTCTGTGCCTATTATGTGGTGCATTTAGTCCATTGATATTGAGAGAAAGAATTGTCCTGGGAGTTAGTGCCATCTTTATATTGAAGTTTGGTGTGTCTGTTGGTCAGTCTTGTCTTAAAGTAGGCCATTCAGTTTTTCTTTTAAGAATGGTTTTGAGTCTGTAAAGTTTCTGAGCTGTTGTGTGTCTGTGAAACCATGTATTGTTCCTTCAAACCTGAAAGTGAGTTTTGCTGGGTGCAGTGTTCTAGACGAAGCATTTATTTCATTGAGTTTTGTCACTATGTCCCACCACTGCCTTCTGGCCTTGAGTGTTTCTGGTGACAGGTCTGCAGTAAATCTCAAAGTTGTTTCCTTGAATGTAATTTCTCTTTTTGATCTTGCTGCTTTCAGAATTCTGTCTCTATTTGTGGGATTTGTCATTGTGACTAGGATGTGTCTTGGGTGTTTTTTCTGGGGTTTCTTTTAGTTGGTACTCTTCAGGCATGCAGGATTTGATTGCATGTATTCATTAGCTCTGGTAGTTTCTCTTTAATGATGTTCTTGACCGTTGATTCTTCCTGGAGATTTTCTTCCTGGGTCTCTGGGACTCCAATGATTCTTAAGTTGTTTCTGTTGAGCTTATCATAGACTTTTATTTTCATCTGTTCCCATTCTTTGAGTAATTTTTCCATTGTTTGATCATTTGCTTTAAGGCTTTTTTTTTTCAATTTCTTTTGCTGTATGGAATTGTTATTTATCTCATCTTCCAGTGTACTAATTCTATCATCAGCTGCTGTTAACCCGTGGAAAAGCTCAACCATGCTTTTCTTTAATTCATCTACTGGTTTTTTCAGACCTGTTATGTGACTTGAAATTTTAGTTTGGATTTTTCTGATTTCTATCTTCATATTCTCTTGATTCTTATTAGTGTTCTCTTCTATACTTTCTTTGAGTTCTTTGAACATCTTCCATATTTTGACTCTAAACTCCTTATCTGAGAGACTGACTAGTTGGTTGGTCATGTTCAAGTCATCGGAGTTGACATCGTCATTCTCTATGTCTGGCGATGGCATGCATTGTTTCCCCACTGTCACACTTATATTGTAGGTTTTTCTACGTGTTGTGGTTGTATTCATTGGCTAAATGATGTGCACAGCCGGGAAGTGAAGCAGAGCGTCCGTGCTCCTCTGGCTCCACCCTTTCTGGGCTTGTAAACTCACTTCCAGGGAAGGCTCCAGGGAAGGCGAGCCGTCCACAGATGAGCCATACACAGGATGAATTCAGGCTGAAAATGGAGCACAGCACAGAAGACAGGCAGATAGAGGTGCTGGCATCTGAGTTCCAGCAGAGTTCAGTGGCTTCCCTATTTTGGGCATGTAAGCTCACCTCCAGGGAATGCTCCAGGGAAGGCGAGCCATCCGCTGACACACAGGATGAAATTAGATTAAAAATTAATATAAATTTTTTTAAAAAACAATAACTAAACTACAAGGTTTACGTTTGAAATTTTTTTTTCTAACTTAGATCACATCATTGGTGGCAAGAAAGTTGCACTGGTAAAGTGTGGTGTACATTCTATGACTGAAACCCAACTACAAACATCTCTGTAACCACGATGCCTAAATAAAGAAATTAGTAAATAAAATAAAAGAGAAAAATATCAGATCAAATGCTTTTTAAAATTTTATTAATTTCTCTGTGACCAAGAGTTTGGATATAAGTTTTGGGAAGGGGAAGGGCTAGGAAGGATCGCATTTAGTCAGATCTTGGGTTTCACTATCATTTCTACTAGATCCACTTAAACTGGTAGGATTTACCAAATTCTCCAATCCATCTGGGTTTTTTGGGGGGAACTGAAGGAAAGCTTTTTATTTTGTTTTCTTTAAATCTCTAGTCATTGTCTCTCAGGAAGTTTCCTCAAACTCAAATTAATGGAATTTACTCTTCTTGTGAATCATTAACAATCTATTTATATATAACTAAATACAAAACAGATTTATTCAAAATCACAATGACATTAGGATTCTAGATAAAAAGTAATCCAATAGAGAAATCAAGATTCTTTGACTTTGAAAATTGAAATAGAGCATGCAGAAATAAGGATAAGCCTTGGGACCAGAAAAACACAATACAATAATGCCCTCTGCATGCTTATGTTCATTGTAGCTCTATTTACAATAGCCAGAATTTGGGGAAAAACTTAGATGCCAACAACAGGTGAGTGTCTAAAGAAGCTGTAGTGCATCTGCACAGTGGAATACTATGCAGCTGTCAGGAAAAAATGAAGTCACGAAAGTTTCCTATACATGGATGGTCATGAAAACTATTATGCTGAGTGAAATGAGTCAGCGGGAAAGAAATAGACACCGAATAGTCTCGCTAACCTGTGGTATTGAAGAAAAATAAAAGACAGTATGGTAATAATACCCAGAGACAATAGAGATGAGGGCTGGAAGGACCAGCCCATGATATGAAGCTTATCACAAAGATTGGTAAGTGCAGTTATAGGAATAACTACACTAACAACTACCATGACTATTATATATAGAGGAATACAATGTTTGTCTCAAAGACAGGCAGGGGATGGGGGACGAAGGAAACAGGGGACATTGGTGGCAAGAAAGTTGCACTGATGAAGGGGTGTGTGCATTTTACGGCTGAAATCAATTACTAACATGTTTGTAACCATGGTGCTTAAATAAAGAAATAATTATTTTATAAAATAAAATAAATTTAAAAAGTAAAAATTATAAAAAGACAGGAAAGAAAAATGGAGGCAGGATACAGAGTAGAATGGGTAAGGCACTTGCCTTGCAAGCATCCAATCAGGCTTTGATCCTTGGCACAGATTCCAGTTGCCACCACAATGAGCCATGAACAAAGAGCAAGACAGGAATAAAACCAGAGGATAGCTGGTTGTAGCCTCCAAACAACAACAACAACAACAACAACAACAGAAAAAGTAAAGAAAAAGAAAGAATGAAAAGAAATGTGGACTAGAAGAAGGATGGGAAATAAAGTTGAAAAGGAAAAAAATTAAAATAGCAAAAACAGAAGTTTGTGTATAACCAACAGCTGGAAGTCAACATTCTTCTGCTTATTCATACTTGCATATCCTGTTCCTCTTTGTCTAATGAATTAACACGCTCTTGAAGTATATTTTCCTGCTTTTCAAAATTCTTTAGAAGATGCATTTCTTCAAATAATGTGAGATGGTGCAGGTCAGCTAATTTTATTTGAGTATCTAGTTTCAGTTTCTGATGTCTTAAGAGACGAAGCTCTGCATCAAAAGTGACAATCAGTTCTTGGATCTGAGGTAAAAAAGATTAGAGTATTTGTTAGAGCAGGTAATATGTTTTCAATTAAAAATACCAATTTGAGAGAACACATTAGCTCATCATACATCTATTAAGGATGTAAAGTTTATGGTTGCCTATGTTTGTGTCTAGTTATATAAATAGGTTCATAACATATATCAATTTTACATAAAATAATATATTAAATGGCAGGAATTATCTAGCCATAATCCTTTTCTTATTTTATTCACCATAGATGAAGCCACCAAGAAAAATGCCCTTCTGACTGGTGAAATAATGACTATGAGTTCTTTGTGGTTAGTGTTGTCATTTGCCTCCACTCTAGCCTCCCACAGTTAATCCACCATGACTTCTACAGTGCTTTTCATCTAGTAATCACTAACTAAATAGTTCTCCTCATTTATTTTAAACATAAACAGTAAATATTTTAGCATAGATATTGTTAATCTACTTATAATTATGTTAATCACAGAGCCACAAGAAGCTGCTCGATCTTAATTTACAGATAAAATGATGTAAACAAAGGGATTTCTCTGAGATCAAAGATGGCTGGAATAAGAATCTAAGTATCCCAAGACCAGGACTAGATCCTATTCAACTGTCATCCAACAACTCGAATTGCTTAATTTTGCTGATTTTTTCCCTAAGAAACTTTTTTAATTTAATTTTTTATTTAAATGTCATGGTTACAAGGTTGTTCATACTACAGGTTTTTTTTTTTTCCACAGATAAAGTTGTTCATGATTGAGTTACAGCATACAATATACAACAACTTTCACCAGTGCGTATTTCCTGCCACAATATCAACAGTTTCCCTCCTGCCCACCTTCCCACATCTGCTTCTGGGGTAGGCATTGTACTTCTCTCTCTCTCTCTCTCTCTCTCTCTCTCTCTCTCTGTATATATATACATATGTGATAATATACATATACACTTCTCTCTATATATTTACTTCTTTCTATATAGAGAGAGATATCTTTTCTGACACTATGGGTTGCACTACTGTTAATGAAAAGATGCCATGCATGCCACTTTATGTCAGCACCTAGTTCTTGTCCAGAATGATCAGCTCCAACTATTGCTTTCATAGTAGATCCTTCTCTATTCTAACTGCACTCTCAGTTCTTTGTGGCAAGCTTTCTACCATGGACCAGTCCTCCCTAATCCTCATCTCTATTGTCTCGGATATCCTCACACTGTCTTTTATTTTCCTTATATTTCACAGATAATTGAGATTATTCTATACACATAGAATAATATACATCTTACAAAAATGCATTGTAAAATTAATTAGAAAACTTGTTATAAAATCTGAATCTGTAACCTACAAAGTAAATAAAGAGAACCCCTTCATGAAACTGAATATAGAGGCATCTTTTTTTTTTCTTTTTATAAGAGGCATCTTCAGTGACTCAATGTCACTGGCCAAACAAACAGAAGCAAAAATAAATAAAGGGGATTACATTAATTTAAAAAGTTTCTACACTTCAAAAGATATGATGTCTAGAGTAAAAATACACTCTGTACACTGGGAGAAAATATTTGCCTATCACTAATCTGATGGTTAATATTCAAGACACATAAGTCCTTGTAAAACTTTGCAATAACAAAAATCTCATCAAAATGAGAAGAAATGAGAAAACAGTTCTTTAAAGAAGAAATACAAATGGCAGGCTGAACCTATAGCATAACGGTAGGGCATTTGCCTTGCACATGTCCAAACCCAGACGGACCCCAGTTTGATTCCTGGCATCCCATGTGGTCTCCCATGCTTGCCAGGAGCAATTTCTGAGTGCAGAGCTAGGAGTAACCCCTGAGTGACGCTGGGTGAACCCAAAAACAAACAAACAAAAATACAGATGGCAACAGGCAAATGAAAAAAATGCTCTTCACAGGGGTCAGCAGGTAATGCAATTGTCTTGAATGCAATTGATCCAAATTTGTTCCCTGTCATCATAAATGGTCCCTTAAGCCCCACCAGGAGTGTTTCCTGAGCACAGAGCCTAACCATTGCTGTATATGGTCCTCCCCCCCAAAAAAAAACCCAAAATATTTTTAATCAGAGAAATGCAAATAAAAACAATAAGCTATCACTTATTGGGAGGGGGTGGAAATGTTTTTTAAAACAAAGATAAAAACACAAAACCATAAAACTGAACACAATGATTTCAGGAGATTGGGGATGAGGAAAAAGTAATGGTAGTTTGTAAGTTGTGGACTTATCAGGGTTTGGGAAAGGTTAAGTGGGAGAAATATAAATGAGCAATGAAGTTATATTTCTTTTTCCCAGTTGTCCTCTCAGCTTTAAATAGCCACATTCTCACCCCTTACCCTGTTCAACAAATATTGTTGCATATAAATGTGTTTAATCTCATCTCTCTTCATAATCTCCAGCTCTATATCAGTTGACTCTACTGGGTCAAATTCCACTACCTTTGGAACATCAATATTGAAAATCGACCCCTTCGAGGCTCTCAACAATGAATCTCGTGTTGTCACTTCACCATCTCTTCCATGAGCCAGCTTAAAAATTTTTTCTTCTGGGCCTGACACCAGTGTGTGCTCTGAGCTGATAGATTTTTCTTCCTTTTTTTTGGTTTGCTCTTTCTTGAAAGCCAGGAGAATGTCATCATTATATTGAAATCTCTTTTCTGGGACTTCTTCTGGGTGTATCATAGGAATTTTAGGAATGGGGAGACGGTTGGACACAGGAAGACTCAAATGAATATTCTTCAGTTCTTGTACCAGGCACTGTATTTCTTCAATAACAGCCACTTTAAGGTCTCTAAGTGAGACAATACTCTTATTCATCTGCATTTTCTTTGAGTGGACCTTATAAAAGAGCAGGAAGAAAATTGGCTTACATTCTGTGACTGAAATTCAATTATGAACAATTTTATAGACATGATGCATAAATATAGTAATTACCTTTAAAAAATCAAAGTTTTATATAAGTCCATATAAACCTAATAAATTAAATTGCTGCCTAACAAAATATGATAAGTACAAAAAAGAAAACAAAATGAAATTATACACAGAAGTCTGAAATAGTATTTTTGTCTGTTGACTGGCATAAAACTAGCAAAATATGTAGCAGACCATTCTTACTAAGTTACTCTTCTCCACATTTTAAGCTTTTTCCACTTAAATTATATATAATTTCTTTATTTAAATACCGTGGTTACAAAAATGTTTATATTTGGTTTTCAGTCAATGAATGTATACCACCTTTCACCAATGTAACTATCCCAATACCAATATTCCCCATTTCTTCTTCCACCAGCTCCTTGTCTTTGGAACAGGCATTCTATTTTTCTCATTCTATTTTTATCATTGTCATGGTAGTAGTTAGTGCAGTTATTTCTCTAACTGCAATCGCCATTCTAAATGGCAAGCTTCATATAATGGCTGGGCCTACTTCTCTATTGTCTCTGGATATTATTACCATACTGTCTCTTTTTTCTTAAATCCCACAGATGAGTGACACTATTCTTATCTATTTCTCTCCTTTAAACTCATTTCACTCAGCATAATATTCTCCATGTCCATCTATGCATAGGCAAATTTCATGACTTCATTTTCCTAACAGCTGTGTAATATTCCATTGTGTAGATGTACCACAGTTTCTTTTGTCAGTCATCTGTTGTCTCCATTTAACCTTGTTCATATAGGATCTCTGGTATCCTTTGGTTAGTTTTTGAATTTCCTTGAATTCTCTTAATCTCTCTCCATCCTTAATCTTCATGGGTTACATTTATCACTGCTCAGGAGTCATAGTAGTGGTACTGGAATTGAACTAAAATCAACTGACTGCAGAGCAGTGCCTTAACCCCTGAATATTTCTACAATCTTTTATTCTTGATTTTGACCCTTTTATTACTGCTGCTTCTTGTGTGAACAAGGTCATGATCCTGAATTTCAGTACCATGTCAAACAAAGAAATTTCAGGACAATTTTTTTTCTTTTTGGGCCACACTCAGTGACGATCAGGGGTTACTCCTGGCTATGTGCTTAGAAATTGCTCCTGGCTTGGGGGGAACCATATGGGACGCTGAGGCGTCAAACTGAGATACGTCCTAGGTTAGCACATGCAAGGCAAACACCCTACAGCGTGTGCCACAGTTCTTTATTGGTTCCTTTTCCATTTTTTTAAATCAACCTGTGCTCTCCACTCAAACACTAATGTCAGGCATACTCATTGCTTTCATATTACTATGCCCTCACCTCGTTATCTATGTTTTATAAATGCCAACGGGCACTTGCATCCCTATTCTTATATATGGTTGGCAACTGAATCATGCAAAGACTATTAATGGTTAATTTTATCAAAAAATACTGGCTAAATAAGAGAACATGGCAAGTCTCCAAATTTTACAGAATTTCACTAGACAGTTACTGTTTATAAAGCAAAAGAAATGACCCACAAAAAATAGAAAGTTTTATGAAGTAAGAATAAAAAATGAGGTGGCGCTAGAGGTAAGGTGTCTGCCTTGCAAGCGCTAGCCAAGGAAGGACCGCGGTTCGATCTCCCGGCATCCCATATGGTCCTCCCAAGCCAGGGGCGATCTGAGCACTAAGCCAGGAGTAACCCCTGAGCATCAAATGGGTATGGCCCGAAAAAAACAAACAAAAAAAAAAAGAATAAAAAAAATCAACATTTACGATTTAAACTCAAAAACTAGAACTTGGATGAACAATAATTTGAAAGCACCTAATGCTCCCAAATTAAGTTTAAAAGAATGAATCTGTCCATGATAATACAGTTAAGATGCATAATGCAAGATGCAGGGTTGCATAATGCTAACCTTGTTTTGATCCCCCTCATCACTGAGTGCATTCCTGAAGGACCCCAAGCACTTCCAGGTGTTGGCCTTGAAGTCTCTGAGCACCACCAGCCATGGTAGTCTGGGTAATCCCTGGCATTATAAGCCTAGTACAGCACCATATCTTTGGGCCTTTGCATGGGAACATTGGCCCAAATGGCTAAGAATTCTGAGAAGCCCCCAACAATTTAAAATATTTTTAAATTAACTTAAAACAGTTTGATAAAGGCTGTAAAGTTACTATTTTTTGAGAAGAATCCCCTTACATGCCAACTCTTTGTATTTTCACTAATATCACACATACCTAAGCACTAGTCACAGGATTACAAATATACAAAATACTTTTAAATACGGAATACTAAAAATTTTATGTGAAAACAACAAATTAAATCATTTATATGTAATAATAATTTTATATAAAATTATACACAATGATTATATAAATATAGTAATAAGCACTTACTAATTTTAATGATTACACTAAATTTTGAATTAGAGAAAATGTTAAATTATTAGTAATTGGTATTAATAATATTTTTATAAATAATGTAACTAAATCTTAGGGAGTTTTCTCTCAAGTTCACTTAGCTAGTAAGTGGTAGAAATAGGTACAGAACTGTAATTATCTAGCAGAATAGTGTGTTTCCATTATTTTTATGCTGCCATTGCAATAAAATACATTTCAGCCCAATGCAATTGAGTTTAGAGCATCATACTTGCACATTTAGATAGATTATAAAATTTTGTATAAGATAACTCACAAATTGTGGTCACAAATAACATTTCGTTATGAAAATGAATGCAACATGACAGATGAAACAACTAGATAAACATCCTATGTAGTCATTAATAAAAGGTTAAAACCTTTTGACCAGAAAAATATGAACAATAAAAATTTATTTGTAGGGGCCGGCGAGGTGGCGCTAGAGGTAAGGTGTCTGCCTTGCAAGTGCTAGCCAAGGAAGGACCGCGGTTCGATCCCCTGGCGTCCCACATGGTTCCCCCAAGCCAGGGGCAATTTCTGAGCGCTTAGCCAGGAGTAACCCCTGAGCATCAAATGGGTGTGGCCCGAAAAAAATTATCTGTAGATTTTAATTGTCAGGTCAGAATCCTTATAGTGTTGCAATGTACAGAAATCTTGATGAGGGCCCAGAGAGATAGCGCAGCGGTGTTTGCCTTGCAAACAGCCGATCCAGGACCAAAGGTGGTTGTTTCGAATCCCGGTGTCCCATATGGTCCCCTGTGCCTGCCAGGAGCTATTTCTGAGCAGACAGCCAGGAGTAACCCCTGAGCACCGCCGGGTGTGGACCAAAAACCAAAACCAAAAACAAACAAAAAAAAAAAAAACAGAAATCTTGATGAAATAGAAAGATACTCCTTTCTCAAGATATTTTACTTCTATTTCATCAGAAATTATAAAAGATTCAGTAATTATAACTATGTACAACCTGAGGTGCAATGAAAAAGTAGCCATATGCCAAATTCTCCTAAAAATAGTAGTACAAACTTTTTAGAGCTTCTAAATGAGGGCTAAGGGGACTATACAAAGATTTAAGGCAATTGCCTTGCACTTGCCCAATTCTGGTACAATCTCTAGCATCATATTTGATTCTCTGAGTACCAATAGAAGTGACCCTTGAGCACAGAGCCAGTTGTAATCCCTGAGCACTGCTAGGTGTGTCCAAAATCCAAAAACTCCAAACAAACAAATAAAAAATATTGTTCACAATATATTTTGTAGGTGCCATCTTCACAGGTGTTTGTGAAGATGTGGTGGAAAAGGAACCCTCCTCCACTGCTATTGAGAATGCTGTCTTGCTCCCACCCCTATACGAAACAGTATTGAGGGTTCTCAGTAAACTCAGAATCAAACTGTCATATAACCCAGAAATCCTGCTTTTGGTTTTCTCTCCTCAGAACAAAACCAAAACCAAACAAATGAATAAAATCCCCACTTATCCAAAAGGATCACTATTCATATCAGCACTCAGTACAATAGCTAAGAGTTTGAATTAGTCCAGATGTCCAACAACAGATTATGATGATATGACACTTATACACAATGGAATACTACATAAGTAATGATACCATCATGCAATTTGCTGCAACATGGATGGAACTAGAAGATAGTATGGGCCGGGAAGGTGGCGCTAGAGGTAAGGTGTCTGCCTTGCAAGCGCTAGCGTAGGATGGACCACGATTCAATCCCCCGGCGTCCCATATGGTCCCCCCCCCAAGCCAGGGGCGATTTCTGAGTGCATAGCCAGGAGTAACCCCTGAGCGTCAAATGGGTGTGGCCCAAAAACCGAAAAAAAAAAAAGATAGTACGTTAAATGAAGTAAGCAGAAGAAGAAGAAATACAAGATGATATCACATTATCTGGTGGTTAGACTGTCTGCATGAAGAAATGCAATGGCATAAATGGGGGTTGTTGAGAACATCCTAGGCCCCAGAATGTAATGAGAAGGGAAGAAATTGGTGGGAGGGGGGAGAAAGATGCATATGAAGTGAGGGGAAATAGGGGCTAAGGTGTCTCAGGTGCACAAGTAGTGTTAACTAGGGACCTGAGCAATAGCACAGCAGGTAAGGTGTTTGCCTTGCACACAGCCTACCTGGATTTGATCCCTGGTATCCCATATGGTCCCCTGAATCTGCCAGGAGTAATTTCTGAGTGCAGAGCCAGTACTAACCCCTGAGCACCACTGGATGTAACCCAAAATCCAAAACACCAAAAATACAAAGAAAAAATAAGAAAGACAAGGAGGAAGAGAAAAAGGAGGAGGAGGAGGAGGCAGAGGAAGAGGAGGAAGAAAAGAAATAAGAGATGGAGGAGGAAAAGTACGTCTTTATTTAAAAAAAATAATATGTGAAAGTCAAGTTCTATGACTGTCCTTATGACCACGGATCACAAAAAGGGTGATCTTTACTTAATTCTATTAAAAATTTAAAATGTCTTATCATGAAAGCTATGGGTGAATACCACAGAGTCTAGGTGTCCCAGCTCCTCTTCCTTCTTGGCAGCATTTATTCTCATGTGCTCAGGTATCTTATAGTCTGGAGCTGTCTTCAAATTAAAATCTCCCATATACAACTGAGCCTCTCTAATGGCTTGAATATCTTTGGGATCTTCATAGTCATCATCAGGTTTACTCCTGTACCTATTATAAAAAATGGATAAACCCATGACACATATGAAAATTGACTTTAGCCTATCTAATTTACTGTAGATACAAATTTAAATTCAGTTATGAAGTGTAAACATAATTCTGTATCAGTGATACAGTTTTGCTTATAAAAACTTTTAAAATTGATGGCATCTCAATAACAATTAAAAACAATAAAATACAAAACACTAATCATATTGCACTAAAATAATATGAATCAATTGGACTTTCAGCACTTTTGTGCATTAATTTATATCAAAATTATTATTTATTTTCTATAAAAATAAACTTTGGAACTGAAGTTTTTATTAATGAAACTTAATTTTTAATTAATTTTAATTTTTAATAATTTGAATGTTAATTAAGGGCTAGAAAGATAGTATAGGTATCATATGATCAACTTGGGTTTGATACCAATATTCCAGGTTCCCTGGAATCATTTTTAGAGATGGCTCTGGAAGACCCCAGCAGCCAGAATTGTTGATAATTTTCAGTACTGTTGGGGTCTGAGTAGCATCAAATTCTTGGGCTCTTGCTTTGAACCACTGATCCTGTTGGCCAAGAATTGCCAGGAGGAATTACTGAGCCTCCTTACCACTTCTTGGAAGACCCTCCCACATAAAAAATACAATAAAAGTTCATTAATTTTTAATAAATTATATGACTATCATAAATTTGTCATAACTTTTTCATTATAATAAAGGCATATAGTTTACATGATAGCATGAAATTTGTATTTGTCGCTCCTGCTTTCTCCAAAGCCAAACTTGTGGTACTACAGAGTAGTTAAAGAGAGCAAATTATTAGGAAAGCTGAAAATACAATGCAAAACAATGAATGATAATAGTACGTTTATAGAAAAGAATGAAAATTAAATCATGCTAATAGATAAACCTAATGCAAAGGAAAAAACCATACTTAAACTATGCTCAGAAATGAACTAACCATGGATTAGATATGATTTTCTGATGGTTTCTATCAGGCCCCATACATAGAGGAAAAAGGTATGAATAGGAAACATAACACTAAGTTCAATTTTATAAAACTAATTAGGAAATTGCAAAAGAAGGACTGAATAAAGTTCTACCAATGTTTCTACCTCCACATATACAATATAATAGAAAATTTTATACCTGAATTAAAACTGAAGAACTAGCATACATCTATATCTATACCAACATATAATTCTGCTAGGGAAGAAATAGGACATCTAGAATATAGGTTGGCATTTTATTGTGGAAATAATTGAGAAACATAAAGCTCCCTATCTCATTCATTACAGTAAAACAGTCAACTTAAACAATTTAAGGGCTAAATGATAGCACAGTGGGTAGGACATTTCTCTTGGTTGTAACTAACCTGATTTTGATCCCAGGCACCCTATGTTGTTCCCTGAGAACCACCAGGAGTAATTACTGAGCACAAAGCTAAAAGTGACCTCTGATTGACCTCAGGTATAGCCCAAAACAAACCCAAACAAGAAAATATTGCATATTGTAGTAAGCTCTTTGGGGAAAAAAATCAAGAAAAGCTATGAAATATAATATATTAACTGTCAATACTATATTTTAGTATATAGTATTCACTAGAAGAACATATATCAAAGAAAAGTAGAAAATATAAGAAGGGAGAAAAGGATGAAGGATGGATGGAAGAAAAGAGGAAGAAAGGGAAGAAATGTGAAAAGAAAGAAGAAAACATTTCTTTCCATGTGAGAGAAATAGACCCATAATTATTCTCATGCTATAAATAACTAGAAAACTGTACAACAACATTTGGTGTGGAGATGATGAAACCTTGGTACTTTGCTGGTACAAATATAAATTAGTTTAACCTTTATGAAAAGTGGAACAGTGACATATAATGTAGAAAATTAACATGTAGAACATTAACAAACAAAAAGATTTCTTGGATCAATTTTCTGTCGGACATTTTTGTTGTGGCAGCACTTCAATGCAAGGGCCTATCATGCAATGTTAAACCAATCACAGTCATTCTGGGAGTCTCCAAGATCACACCCTGTGGTATTCAGGGGCCTCCAGGACTGCACTCAGCAAAGTAGATGAGGCAATGTGACCTGACCACTATACTATTTCTCATCCCATAGTTCTATATTTTTTAAAAGCAACTTTAGATAGTGATCTAAAAGAGAAAACAAAATAATAAGATATTAAAGGAACATGCAGAAGAATATCTTCTTTGTACTAGGATAGAAAATATGTCAAAATTGTTAAATATTGGTTTGAGAATTATAGGTAAACTAGAATTACTGAACCCCAAATTCTAAAAATCAGTGAAATTCAGAAAGATCCAATGGATTATTCTTTGATATATTGAAGTTACATCTCCTTCTGTGTCTATTTCTTTACCTCTTTAAATAACAATGTCAATAAATATTTTTAAATAGACTTTGAATTAAATTGAAATGAAAGAACTTAGGTAACAAACTTACAATTCCTCCCATTCCTTTTCTCTCTGCTGAATCTTCTGTTGTGCCTTTTCGGCTTTTAGCATTAGTTTCCGTGTTTTTTCAATTTGATTATGCACCATAATTTCACTTAAAGTTTTAGGCCGTAATTTCTTTCCTTCTGCTATAACTGAGTCATTTCTAACACCAACAACCACTTCTGCATAGAAGAGTTAATAAACATCTTTCCAATCTTTTTAAAACATCAAAATAAAACTCCAATAATTCTTAACCATGCCATATAAAATACAGAAAATTTAATGAATCAGTTACTAAAATATTTATTAAACAAATGTTATAAAATTAAGCACCATATGTATTTTAACACACAAAAACAAAGTTAACATCTTGTTCTTTTAAGATTCTTACTAAAAATTAGCAAGATAAGACATATATTAAACTATTTCAGAACAAAATAAATAATGATATTAAGATAGGAAAGAATATGTGTGTGTGTAGTGGAGGAGAGTATTTAAGCATGATTGTAGGATGGGAAAAGCCCATAAATCCTGTTTGAGACGTAATTTGGGGTAACATATCAACTTCAGTGGCTAATTGAAATACTGGCTAAAGACATACCTTCAAACTTATAAGTTTAAAATGTTTTATCAATAAGTAACTATATAGATAATTAGTGTAATCATTTTTATACAAGTATATAGATATATTGTGTTCAAAATTACAAAAACAAAGATGTAAACAGAATACTGAAGTCAGGAAATCAAAAGGGAACTTGCATTCAAAAGAAAGCCCATAAGGTTCACAGCAGAGCTATCAAAACAGGTGGCTTTACAAGCCAGAAGAAAATGGCGGAATAAAGCATAAAACTCAACATAATGATCAACTCACCAAAATACTCTGTCTAGCTATGTTATAACTCAGATTTTAAAGAATGATACCATTTCAGGGACAGGCATCAACTTAGGGAACTCATAACTTGGAATTCTTTTTTGCAAGAAGTGTTCAGTTCTTTAAAGAACGTAACAAACTTTCTAGTACATGGCAGAGTATGCGGCTCACTCACATTGCTTATGGTTATCCTCTATTAGAATTAGAAATATATGTCTACTTCTAGCTCATTAAGAGATTTTATACATTTTCAAAAATGCTTAACTTATATTGAATTTTCTATACCTGATCAGGTTGTTCTTTTTTTCACCAGTAAGTCTCATGATTACATCTTTTACTTATTGATACAGACACTTAAGCAGCATTTATAATGCAACATTTTATTTGAATAAAATACACTCTTTTACTTTTATAGGACTGTTGAAATTTTTCTTTAGACTATTCTTAGTTCTCTTTACTCTTATTAAAATTTACATTTGCAGGATTTACCTAATTATGTACATGTTAAAATATGTTAGCCTATTTAGAATATTTGTAATATGAATTCTTTAACTTTGTGGGCCTCTAAAAGATAAATTGTTTAAAAAACATTTATTTCATCAACTTACTGATTTACAATGTTTGAAACTTCAGGAGATTAACTCTATAATCATTTATATGTGTATATGTGTCACTACCTCAGCAATAAAACATAAATAAAAAAAAAAGAAAAAGAGAGTTCTCCCACATGTAAGATTTTTTTAAAAAAGAAACAAAGAGAACAATAAGTAGTCAAAGTTATAAGAACTGAATTATTTTTTAAATTTAAGGCTACATTTTATTGTTTAGTTTGAATAGTAAGTTGGGCTTTTCGTTTTGTTTTGGTTTGGTTTTAGTTTTTGGGTCACACCCAATGAAATTCAGGGGTTACTCCTAGCTCTACGCTCAGAAATCGCCCTAGCTTGGGGGACCATATGGGACACCGGGGATCAAACAGTGGTCCATTCCTAGATTAGCAAGTGCAAGGCAAATGCCCTAATGACTGCGCCACCACTCAAGAACTGAATATTTTATTCGTAGAATTGATCTGAAATGCCATATGTGTAAGTGAATTCCTAGAGACACTGGTAGCAGGAAGCAGGCTCTCTGTTGATGGGTGTGATGTTGGAAATGATACATCCATGAAAAATATGATTAACAGGTTTGTAAATATCTGTACCTCAATTAAGAAAATTTTTTTTAATTTTTATTTAAACAACTTTATTACATACATGATTGTGTTTGGGTTTCAGTCATGTAAAGAATACCACCCATCACCAGTGCAACATTCCCATCACCAATGTCCCAAATCTCCCTCCTCCCCACCCAACCCCCACCTGTACTCTAGACAGGCTTTCTCTTTCTCTCGTACATTCTCATTATTAGGATAGTTCAAAACGTAGTTATTTGTCTAACTAAACTCATCCCTGTTTGTGGTGAGCTTCATGAGGTGAGCTCTAACTTCCAGCTCTTTTCTCTTTTGTGTCTGAAAGTTATTATTGCAAGAATGTTTTTCATTTTTCTTAAAAGCCATAGATGAGTGAGACCATTCTGTGTCTTTCTCTCTCTCTCTGACTTATTTCACTCAGCATAATAGATTCCATGTACATCCATGTATAGGAAAATTTCATGACTTCATCTCTCCTGACAGCTGATAATATTCCATTGTGTATGTGTACCACGGTTTCTTTAGCCATTCATCTGTTGAAGGGTATCTTGGCTGTTTCCAGAGTCTTGCTATGATAAATAGTGCTGCAATGCATATAGATGTAAGGAAGGGATTTTTGTATTGTATTTTTGTGTTCCTAGGGTATATTCCTAGGAGTGGTATAGATGGGTCGTATGGGAGCTTGATTTCTAGTTTTTGGAGGCATCTCCATATCGCTTTCCATAAAGGTTGAACTAGATGGCATTCCCACCAGCAGTGGATAAGACTTCCTTTCTCTCTACATCCCCGCCAACATTGCTTGTTCTCATTCTTTGTGATGTGTGCCAATCTCTGGGGTATGAGGTGGTACCTCATAGTTGTTTTGATTTGCATCTCCCTGAGATTAGTGATGTGGAGCATTTGTTCATGTGCTTTTGGCCATTTGTATTTCTTCTTTGTCAAAGTGTCTGTCCATTTCTTCTCCCCATTTTTTGATGGGATTAGATGTTTTTTTCTTGTAAAGTTCTGTCAGTGCCTTTGGAGATTAGCCCCTTGTCTGATGGGTATTGGGTGAATAGTTTCTCCCACTCAGTGGGGGACTCTTGTATCCTGGGTGCTATTTCTTTTGAGGTGCAGAAGCTTCTCAGTTTAATATATTCCCAACTATTAATCTCTGCTTTCACTTGCTTGGAGAGTGCAATTTCCTCTTTGAAGATGCCTTTAGTCTCAATGTCCTGGAGTGTTTTACCTACGTGTTGTTCTATGTATCTTATGGTTTTGAGTCTGATATTGAGGTCTTTCATCCATTTGGATTTAACCTCTTTGTACATGATGTTAGCTGGGGATCTAAGTTCAATTTTTTGCAAGTGGCTAGCCAGTTGTGCCAACACCACTTTTTGAAGAGGCTTTCTTTGCTCCATTTAGGATTTCTTGCTCCTTTATCAAAAATTAGGTGATTGTATGTCTGGGAACATTCTCTGAATAGTCAAGCCTATTCCACTGATCTGAGGGCCTGTCTTTATTTCAATACCATGCTGTTTTGATAACTAGAAAAATTTTAAATATAGGGTTGTGTGAAATTAGAGATACTAATTTTGCACTTAGATTGGTCCTCATTCTTTTTAAACCATTTGTACTTGGGGAAAAAAATGGCATGTGTTTTAATACTTCTCTCTGTGGTGGAATCCAAAAATCTGAGAACACAGTTTAGGCAGGTCTAATATCTTGAAAGATACTATATTGAAGAATTTTTGGATTTGTTTGGCAGTCAGAAGAGGGGCTGGAGTGGTGGTACAATGGCTAAGGTGCTTGCTTGTCTTGTAGCAGATGATCCAGGCTCAATCAGGACATAGTCCCTTGAGCCTGCCAGAAATTATCTCTGAATGCATAGGAAGTAAAAAAAAAAAAAGAAGGAAGGGAGGGAGGGGGGAAAAGAAGGAAGGGAGGGTTACCACGTCACAGTCCCACAACAGGATGAATTTCCTTTAATGCATTAGAAAGGAAAACTGGTAAGCAGCATTTTCAGGTAAAACAATAGTTTTCATTCTCAACCATAACATCTCTATCTCTTGCTTGTTTATCCAAATAAAGGGAGACAAGATATTGAGCTTCAGTCACACACACACACACACACACACACACACACACACACACACACACACACACACACACACACACGCATGCACGCACGTGCGCGCGTGGTCAAAGTTTCTACCCCACAAAATAATTCAGTTTTGAAATCTTAGTATTAAAAGATCTTGTCACTTCAGGCTACCTGATTCTCTTCGGCTTTCCTTTCTTACAATTCCTTCTTTATCAAACCTCTCAAATTTACTCATTCTTCTTTCTGATAGACTCGCCCGTTTGGTTTTGGAGTACTTGGAAGGCTTTACCAGTCTATAGGAAGATATCTTATGATCACTTTGTATGGCATGAACCACAATAACATCACTTTCCAGTGCATCATGAAATCTAAAAAAATAAAATTATTTATAATTAACTACTTTAATTACTTAATTGCACAACTAAAATAGATTTGCATGAATATTGAGTAATAAGACCACAACGATACCTAATTATAGCACAGTGGGTAGGGCGTTTTTCTTGAATGTGGCTGAACCTGCAAATTGATCCCCATATCCCACATGGTCCCCTGAACCTGACAGAAGTAATTTCTGAGCACAGAGCCACAAATAACCCCTGAGCACCATCAGATGTGGCCCCAAAACAAAAATAAAGAGAGACTGCAATGTTCTGTTTGTAAATATTATGATATACGTAAATTTTAACTATGCTTATACTAGAAGCATATGATTGAAAACAGATTAGGAGCTACAGGGTAAGCAGAACTTTGTTTCTAATTAGAGTACTTAACAAATCATTAGTAATTATAATATCATAGCTTTGCAAATAAAAATAAATTTTGTAGGCAGTTTAGTGGTCAAAACAAATCAAGGAAATGTAATCTACTTCCTGGCATATGAATTTTAGTATGTGAATGAATACAATATAGGTGCAGAAAAATGTATCATATTGCCTCATTGGTCTTTAAAAAAATTAAGCTTGAGAACTTATACTATTCTTTAGTTCACCATTTTCTTATAGCCCATAGAAATTTACCTCTTAAAAGTTGTTATCAAATTACTGTTAGCTAATACATTTTTGGATACTGGCTCACATGTATTTCTCCCATAATTTAATTTTATAGTGTAACTTTTTGTTTTGGTTTGGTTTTGGGGCCACACCCAATGGTGCTCAGGGGTTGGTTACTCCTGGCTCTGCACTCAGAACTCACTCCTAGTGTGGGGGACCATATGGTATACAAGATCAAACCTGCGTGCATCCTTCTTGGTCAGCCACATGAAAGGCAAATGCCCTACTGCTGTGCTACCATTCTGGTCCCTATTATGTATCTTTTTAATTAACATAGTAAGTCCTGTTCGTATGTATTTATATATTTGCACTCAGTCTCCTTACCTACATTTCTCCTTTTAATGTTTTCCATATTTCTTTTAAATTTTCTTTCATAGCATTTAATTTTTCTCATCTCTGAGACATATCCCCTTTATCTGTTCCCCCAAATGGAGTTTAATTCTTAATATTATATGTAGTCCACTGATAAGTCCCATATAACATGACAACAATGTTTAATAAATTGGGGATAGACGAAGCATATTTCAGCATAATAAAGCCATATATTACAGTTCTAGTTTTGAAACAGAAAGCTCTTCACCTAAGAGCTTGAACAAGATAAGGATGCTCACTCTCACCTTTACTTTTCATCAAGCTTTGAATTTCTAAACAGAATAATTAGGTAAAGAAAAATAAATAAAAATATCTAAATTAGAAAGGAAGTTATTGCTTATTTTTCAAATGATTTAATATATACAGAATATTCTAAAGACTCTATTCCTATCAAAATATAAATGGCAATTTTTAGGTAAACAGAATAAATAATTCTGAAATTTTTGTTCAGGAACAATTTAAATTTTATGTATTCTCCCAAACATGTAGAATCTTCATAGCATTGTTTTTCACAGTAGCTATAAAATTCAGATGTTCATAAACAGTTAAGTGGGTAAATTGTGGTGAAACCATTTAGTAAAATATTGCAAAAAAGTGGAAAGGAATAAACTACTGTCACTGCAATAAATAACAATCTTAGACATGAAACTAGGTAAAAGAAGCAAGATACAGAAGAGTTAATATTATAATATTCCATTTACTTAAGTTCAAAGATAAAACTAATTAATGATAATAAGCATTCATCTTTGGAGAGCAGATATTTACTGAGAGGAAACCACAAGCACTAGAGTGCTTAAATGCTCATAATCTGGTATTTGGTATGTGTAGTTACACATCTATGAAATCTATCAGTTCATTTCAAATTTCTACATTTTGACATATGCTTTTAAGAAATAAATTGGACTCACACGTGAAGTTGTTATCTATGATTACAAATCCTTTGGTTCTACTTAATTTTTCTCAGTATATGTTTAGGAGTTAATGACAGATAAAATAATTTGTCAAAACTAGAACATATCACATAACTTACTTCATAAAAAAGAATCTACTAAATTTTTCAGAGTTAACCTAGAAAGGCATGATGAAAGTGCAAAAAAACACAAGATGCAGTTAACTCAAGATTTCCTGAGATGTCTTCTGAGGAAACTGGGCACCAGAAGGGAGCCCTGTCCTACTCTTCTCTGTCTTTCCTGAACTCTGGAAGCTCTCCTCAGAGCCCTGGGAAGCGAACCCCAAAGAAACTACATTCGGGAGCTACCCAGCGAGCCAGTGAGTGAGTGAGAAATGGCTGCATGTGAGGGTTTCCAGGCAGAGTGCTGATTGCTCTACCTGCAGAGTCCCCACCGGGCTGTGCTTCTTCTGAGGAACTGAGCACCGGAAGGGAGCCCTGTCCTACCCTTCTCTGTTTCTCCTGAACTCTGGAAGCTCTCCTCAGAGCCCTGGGAAGCGAACCCCAAAGAAACTACATTCGGAAGCTACCCAGCGAGCCAGTGAGTGAGTGAGAAATGGCTGCATGTGGGGGTTTCCAGGCAGAGTGCTGATTGCTCTACCTGCAGAGTCTCCACCCGGCTGTGCTTCTTCTGAGGAAACTGAGCACCAGAAGGGAGCCCTGTCCTACTCTTCTCTGTCTTTCCTGAACTCTGGAAGCTCTCCTCAGAGCCCTGGGAAGCGAACCCCAAAGAAACTACATTCGGGAGCTACCCAGTGAGCCAGTGAGTGAGTGAGAAATGGCTGGATGTGGGGGTTTCCAGGCAGAGTGCTGATTGCTCTACCTGCAGAGTCTCCACCCGGCTGTGCTTCTTCTGAGGAAACTGAGCACCGGAAGGGAGCACTGTCCTACCCTTCTCTGTCTTTCCTGAACTCTGGAAGCTCTCCTCAGAGCCCTGGGAAGCGAACCCCAAAGAAACTACATTCGGAAGCTACCCAGCGAGCCAGTGACTCTCCTCAGACTCCTGGAAAGTGAACCCCAAAAATACAGCATTCTGAAGCTGCCCAGCGAGCGAGTGAAAACTACGCCTGACCAGTGGGGCCCGACTGTGAAAAACTGTGAGTGCTGCCTGTGTGTCTCTCTGCTATCCTGTTGCGTGAACCTCCTGAGAGTGGGCTGAAAAGAGGCTCCAGAAGGCACTTAGCTCCACTTCACTACGCAGCCGTGCGCTCTTTCTAAAAAAAGAACACCATCACAAGAAGAAAAAAACCACACTAAGAACTGTGCTGGATCACAGAAGCAAGAATTTCTCTCCAGACTGTCTTCTCTGCTGCGTGCTTGGGCCTAAGATTTGATCCCGTGTGAGGCTTCATCCACGGAAGACTCCCCTACCTTGGAGGCAAGTCGGCCCATCCAGAAAGGGCGGAGCCAGAGAAGTGTGTTGCCTGCATCATATAACCAATGAATACCACCACAACACGTAGAAAAACCCACAATACAAGTGTGACAATGGGGAAACAACGCAGGCCAGCATCAGACATAGAGAATGAAGATGACAATTCTGATGACCAGTTAACGACCAACCAACTAATCAATCTCTCAGATAAGGACTTTAGAGTAGCAATATGGAATATACTCAAAGAACTCAAAGAAACCATGAATAGAATAGAACAGAACACTAATAAGAATCAAGAAAATATGAAGACAGAAATCACAAAACTCCAAACTGAAATAACATGTCAAATAACAGGCCTGAAAAAATCAGTAAATGAAGTGAATGACAAAATGGATAAGCTCTGGGACAGGGTATCAGAAGCTGAGAATAGACTTGGTGCTGTGGAAGATGAGATACATAACAATTCCATACAACAAGAGAGATTGGAAAAAAAACTTAAAACAAATGAACAGACAATGGAAAAATTAGTCAAAGAATGGGAACAGATGAAAATAGAGGTCTATGATAAGATCAACAGAAACAACTTAAGAATCATTGGAGTCCCAGAGACCCAGGAAGAAAATTTCCAGGAAGAATCAACGGTCAAGAACATCATTAAAGAGAAACTCCCAGAGCTAAAGAATATATGTGATCAAATCCTGCATGCTCGAAGAGTACCAACCAAAAGAGACCCAAGAAAAACCACCCCAAGACACATCCTAGTCACAATGACAAATCCCACAGATAGAGACAGAATTCTGAAAACAGCAAGATCAAAAGGGGAAATTACATTCAAGCAAGCATCCTTGAGATTTACAGCAGACCTGTCACCAGAAACACTCAATGCCAGAAAGCAGTGGTGGGATATTGTGACAAGACTGAATGAAATGAATGCTTCACCTAGAATACTGTACCCAGCAAAACTCACTTTCCGGTTTGACGGAAGAATACATGGTTTCACAGACAAAAAACAGCTCAGAGACTTTACAGACTCAAGACCAGTCTTAAGAGAAAAACTGAAAGACCTAATCTAAGACATGACTGACCAAAAGACACACCAAATCTCGATATAAAGATGGCATTAAATCCTAGGACAATTCTTTCTCTCAACGTCAATGGACTAAATGCACCAGTTAAGAGCCACAGAGTGGCTAAATGGATCAAAAAACTCAATCCAACCTTCTGCTGCCTACAAGAAACGCACCTGAATAGTCAGAACAAACATAGACTCAAAATAAAAGGCTGGAGAAAAGTTATCCAAGCAAACAACACCCATAAAAAAGCTGGAGTGGCCATACTAATATCAGATAATGCAAACTTTATACTCAGGAAGGTTGTAAGGGACAAAGATGGACATTTTATATTAATCAAGGGGTATGTAGAGCAGGAAGAAATAACTCTCCTAAACATATATGCACCAAATGAGGGGCCAGCAAAATATTTAAAACAACTGTTGACAAATCTGAAAAACAATATCAATAACAACACAATAATTGTGGGGGACCTCAACACTGCTTTGTCAACACTAGATAGGTCAACCAAACTGAAACCCAACAAGAATATACTAGACCTGAGGAGAGAAATGGAAGAAAGAGGCCTAGTGGATATATATAGGACACTCCATCCCCAGAAACCTGGATACACATTCTTCTCCAATGTACATGGGACATTCTCCAGGATAGACTACATGCTGGCACATAAAACATACCTCCATAAGATCAAGAGGATAGAAATTTTGCAGACTACCTTCACTGACCACAAGGCTCTGAAATTATTTGTGAATTCCAAAGGGACTCAGAAGAAAAACTTTAACACCTGGAAGTTAAACAGCCTCATACTCAATAACCAGTGGGTCCGAGATGAAATCAAGGAGGAAATCAAAAGGTTCCTGGAAACAAATGACAATAAAGACACAAACTATCAGAACTTATGGGACACAGCAAAAGCAGTACTGAGAGGAAAATTTATAGCTCTACAAGCACACATCAGGAAGGAAGAAGGAGCTTACCTGAGTAGCTTAATGACACAGCTAATAGAACTAGAAAGTACTCAACAAAAGGACCCAAAAATAGGAAGACAGAAGGAAATAACAAAGCTGAGAGCAGAAATCAACGAAGTGGAAACCCAAAAAACAATCCGAAAGATCAATGAAAGCAGAAGTTGGTTCTTCGAAAAAATAAACAAGATTGATAGACCACTGGCAAACCTAACAAAGAAAGAGAGAGAGAGAAACTTGATAACTCGTATTAGGAATGAAAAAGGAGAGATCACTACTGATATGACAGAGATTCAAAGGGTAATCAGAAACTACTTTGAAAAACTCTATGCCACTAAAAATGAGAACCTGGAAGAAATGGATAAATTCTTGGACTCTTATAATCTTCCACGGTTGAAAGAAGAGGATGTAGCATATCTAAACACCCCCATCACCATAGATGAAATAAAAATGGTAATCAAAAGTCTGCCCAAAAACAAAAGCCCAGGCCCAGATGGATTCACTAATGAATTCTATCAAACTTTCCAAGAGGAACTACTACCAATCCTGGCAAGACTCTTTCATGAAATTGAACAAGCGGAAACACTCCCAAATAGCTTTTATGAAGCCAACATCACCTTGATACCTAAACCAGACAGAGATGCTACCAAAAAAGAAAATTACAGACCAATATCGCTGATGAATGCAGATGCAAAGATCCTCAACAAAATCCTGGCAAATAGGATTCAATACCTCATTAAGAAGATCATCCACTACGATCAAGTAGGTTTCATCCCAGGAATGCAAGGATGGTTTAACATCCGTAAGTCTATCAACATAATACACAACATCAACAACCAGAAAAATAAAAACCACATGATTATATCAATAGATGCAGAGAAAGCATTTGACAAGGTCCAACACCCATTCTTGATCAAAACTCTCAGCAAGATGGGAATGGAAGGAACCTTTCTCAATATAGTTAAGGCCATCTACCACAAGCCAGTGGCAAATATTCTCCTCAATGGAGAAAAACTGAAAGCCTTCCCTCTAAATTCTGGCACAAGACAAGGCTGTCCTCTCTCACCACTCCTATTCAACATAGCACTGGAAGTACTTTCTATAGCGATTAGGCAAGAAAAAGATATCAAGGGAATCCAGATAGGAAAGGAAGAAGTCAAGCTCTCACTGTTTGCAGATGACATGATGCTCTACTTAGAAAACCCTAAAGACTCTACCAAAAAGCTTCTAGAAACAATAGACTCATATAGCAAGGTGGCAGGCTACAAAATTAACACACAAAAATCAATGGCCTTTCTATACACCAATAGTAATAAAGAAGAAATAGACATTAAGAAAACAACCCCATTCACAATAGTGCCACACAAACTCAAATATCTTGGAATCAACTTGACTAAAAATGTGAAAGACCTATACAAAGAAAACTATAAAACTCTGCTCCAAGAAATAAGAGAGGACACGCGGAAATGGAAACGCATACCCTGCTCATGGATTGGCAGGATTAACATAATCAAAATGGCAATACTCCCCAAGGCGTTATACAGATTCAACGCTATCCCTCTAAAGATACCTATGACATTCTTCAAAGAGGTAGATCAGGCACTTTTGAAATTTGTTTGGAACAATAAACACCCTAGAATAGCTAAAGCAATCATTGGGAAAAAGAATATGAAAGGAATTACTTTCCCCAACTTTAAACTTTACTACAAAGCAATAGTTATCAAAACAGCATGGTATTGGAATAAGGACAGACCCTCAGATCAGTGGAATGGGCTTGAATACTCAGAAAATGTTCCCCAGACATACAATCACCTAATTTTTGATAAAGGAGCAGGAAATCCTAAATGGAGCAAGGAAAGCCTCTTCAACAAGTGGTGTTGGCACAACTGGCTAGCCACTTGCAAAAAATTGAACTTAGACCCCCAGCTAACATCATGTACGAAGGTAAAATCCAAATGGATTAAAGACCTCGATATCCGACCCCAAACCATAAGATATATAGAACAACACATAGGCAAAACTCTCCAGGACATTGAGACTTCAGGCATCTTCAAGGAGGAAACTGCACTCTCCAAGCAAGTGAAAACAGAGATTAACAGATGGGAATATATTAAGTTGAGAAGCTTCTGCACCTCAAAGGAAATAGCACCCAGGATACAAGAGCCACCCACTGAGTGGGAGAATCTATTCACCCAATACCCATCAGACAAAGGGCTGATCTCCAAAATATACAAGGCACTGACAGAAATTTACAAGAAAAAAACATCTAATCCCATCAAAAAATGGGGAGAAGAAATGAACAGACACTTTGACAAAGAAGAAATACAAATGGCCAAAAGACACATGAAGAAATGCTCCACATCACTAATCATCAGAGAGATGCAAATCAAAACAACAATGAGATACCACCTCACACCACAGAGAATGGCACACATCACAAAGAATGAGAACAAACAGTGCTGGCGGGGATGCGGAGAGAAAGGAACCCTTATCCACTGCTGGTGGGAATGCTGTCTAGTTCAACCTTTATGGAAAGCAATATGGAGATTCCTCCAAAAACTGGAAATCGAGCTCCCATACGATCCAGCTATACCACTCCTAGGAATATACCCTAAGAACACAAAAATACAATACAAAAATCCCTTCCTTACACCTATATTCATTGCAGCACTATTTACCATAGCAAGACTCTGGAAACAACCAAGATGCTCTTCAACAGACGAATGGCTAAAGAAACTGTGGTACATATACACAATGGAATATTATGCAGCTGTCAGGAGGGATGAAGTCATGAAATTTTCCTATACATGGATGTACACAGAATCTATTATGCTGAGTGAAATAAGTCAGAGAGAGAGAGAAAAACGCAGAATGGTCTCACTCATCTATGGGTTTTAAGAAAAATGAAAGACATTCTTGCAATAATAAATTTCAGACACAAAAGAGAAAAGAGCTGGAAGTTCCAGCTCACCTCAGGAAGCTCACCACAAAGAGTGATGAGTTTAGTTAGAGAAATAACTACATTTTGAACTGTCCTAATAATTAGAATGTATGAGGGAAATGTAGAGCCTGTTTAGGGTACAGGCGGGGGTTGGGTGGGGAGGAGGGAGATTTGGGACTTGGGTGATGGGAATGTTGCACTGGTGATGGGTGGTGTTCCTTTTATGACTGAAACCCAAACACAATCATGTATGTAATCAAGGTGTTTAAATAAAAAAAAAGAAAGGGAAAAAAAAAGATTTCCTGAGATTTTGAGACTTTGTTGATAGACAGTTCAAAAGCCTTCTTAATATTTTGGCTTTCGTTAAGCTACTGTGAAAACTACTCAAATACATATTCTCAAAACACGTTAGAAAGCAGAAACAAGGATCCTACCTATTTTGCAGCTTCATTAGGCCAAGATAATGTTTTTCTTTTTCCCAAGCTAATTCTTTTTCCACTTGTTGAATTTTGTGAACTGTTTTTTTATTTATCTCTGCACGAATTCTAGAGTCTATATCAAAATCCTGCAGGTAAATACATATGTTAATCAAAATGAGCACTTTTTCAACGTACACTTATCAAGCCTATCTCAGTCATATGCAAAGGAAAAAAGCTATTCTTCATTCTAAACCTTGTATTATGTATTAGTATTTCAGTTGGTGGCAAAGTACTGTCTGATAACATAGAGAAAAAAATTTTTTTAAGTAAAAGCAGATTTCATTTAGAAATTCAGAGCAAGGGCAGGGAGAAAATGAGAAAGAGAGAGAGATATGTTTTCAAGAAAGAAAACAAGCTTCTCTAAAGTCAAGAGCCCCAGTACACATCCCAGCATGAAAGCATAAAAGTTCCCATTGCAAGAGGGGAGGTGTGGGTGACTGTGTGTTCAGGGCATGTACCCAGGGTAACACATGTGTCCCAGAAAAAGGGAATTTTAAAAATGGTTTTAAATGTTCTGCCTTCTTGGAAAATTTATAGTTTTGGATGGTGATGAGCATGGTTTTGGACCACACCAAGTGTGCTCAGGGAACAAGACAGGATGTGGAGGATCAAATTCAGGGTGGGCCATATGCAAGGCATACTTCTACCTGCTCTATTCTGGTCCACAAATTATTGTTTTGATCCTGAAACACTATGTCCAAACTTAAATCAAAATTAATTTAGGCTTACTGTTCGTTTAAACTGCATATGCTTTGGTAATTTCTCATTTATTTCTAGTAGTTTCTGAAATTCACTCCTCAAGTTTTTTAGTTGTTCTCTCTTCTTAGCCTTTATTTCTTCTACTTCTTTCATTATCTTGTCATGTTCTCTTTTTCTTCTGGCATTTTCAATACTAAAAACAGAAATGTAAGTGGATAACAAGTTAAGATATAGACATAGCTTAAGAAAAAACTAGTATTTGGATTATTTGTAAATTCATTCTGCAGACTAGCAGAAAGCGTGGTTTCCAAGCTAAAACCCCTTAGTGTCCCACACTATTTTTTCACAAAAGAACAAGTGTGAATAAAGCAATTTGGAACTTGAATTTCAAGAGCTGGAGAGTGCATATACTTGGATGCAGGAGGCCCAAAGTGCACCAGTTAAAAGAACTCAAATATAAAGACACTAATACAAATCCTAATCAGAAAGATGAAAACCATAGATAGAACATTGAAAACAGTAATATATAAAAAAATTTTACTACAAAGAAAAGTCTTTAAGATTACATTCTTGATCTGTCAAACAAGATCCTCTGGGCCAGAAGACAATAATGGGATATAGTTGTTTTTTCAGGTTTTTTTAAATCTCAACAAAAATATTCACTATAAGTACTTTACCCAGCCAAACTCTCTCATTCAGATTTGAAGGAATGGTCACCCACATATCACAGACACTGGCATGTTAGTTTACTGGCTCTGCTTCATAGACCCATTATTCTCATAAGAGATGCAAGCCAATCCACAAAAAAAAAATCACAGGAATGATGGTCTTCTGGTTGAAAACTCTGGGGTTCCTTGGGGATGGGTGAAAATCCCCCACAATGCCAAAGCCCCGCAGGCAGCCACATTCACGCTACACAGCCTCCATGGGGCCAGAGTGGTGCTGCAGCATCTAACCTAGGATGGACCACGGTTCAATCCCCTGGTGTGCCATATGGTCCCCCAAGCCAGGAGTAACCCCTGAGCGTCAACGGTGTGCCCAACCCCCCCCAAAAGCCCACCACACAGCTTTCAATACCCAGAGATCTAACTTTGCTGCTTCACAACTACTCTCTGCAGAGACATCTAACTGACAAAATCTACAAGAATACCAGTTTTAGGGTTTAAAACTCTGGGATCTTTGGGTCAGAGCAATAGCACAGTGGATAGGGTATTTGCTTTTCACATGCCAATCTGGATTTGATCACTGGCATCCCATATGGCCTCCTGAACCTGCCAGGAGTGATGCTGGTGTGGTCCAAAAACTGTAAAAATAAAATAACCCGGGCCCGGAGAGATAGCACAGCAGCGTTTGCCTTGCAAGCAGCCGATCCAGGACCAAAGGTGGTTGGTTCGAATCCCGGTGTCCCATATGGTCCCCCGTGCCTGCCAGGAGCTATTTCTGAGCAGACAGCCAGGAGTAACCCCTGAGCATTGCCGGGTGTGGCCCAAAAACAAAACAAAATAAATAAATAAATAAATAAATAAAATAACCCTTTGGGATCTTGTTGAAGTGAGGATGAGCAGCTTCCTATACCCCATCACTTACTCAGAAATCCCATTAGTGGTACTAACATCACACATCCACTGATATTTGAGTTCATAGGTCATTTCTGCAGAGCATGGGGTTCTTAAGTGTGTGGCCAGCACCTCTAAATTTCCCAATACTGACACCAAGTAGGGGGGCACCAAATTAGATGGCAAGATAGTACAAAAGTCAATTAATCTCAATAAACAAACAACTCAGACAATGATTTAAGATCCCATCGTGTAACAATTTTCACAAATTTTCTTTTATTGAAGTATTTCTGATAATTACATCAGCCATTAGTTGTAATAAGCAATATAAAATAAATTATTGTGTGCATTCCAGGGGGCATGCTTGGGGAGGGGGATGTGGGAAACTGGTGACAATTGTGGGAATGTTACAGGGATTGTGGAAATAGTGTTAACATTTAATGCCAGAAACAACCATATTATGAAAATCTTTGTAAGACCTGGTGTTTAAATAAAGTAATAAAGAATATTTTGAAGGAATGATACATAACTTCATGGATTAAAAAGCAGTTCAGGAACTTCCTAGACTCAAACCAACTTTAAAAGAACTGAAGGGGCTACTTTGAGAAGATAAACCCTCCAAATATACGAAACTTTCCAAAAAGACATGTCAATAATCTCTCCCAATGCCAACAGTCTAAATACACCAAGTGACACAGAGTGACAATATGGATTTTAAAGCTGAATCCAACATTCTACTGCCTGTAAGAAACATGTTTGAATAGCCAGAGCAAACAGACATAAAGTCAGAGGTTAGAAGACAGTTCTTCAAGCAAATAACTTCCTCAGAAAATCTAAATCATCCTTACATTTCTGGGATGAATCTCACTTGATTATGGTGTATAATCTTTATAATGCATTGTTGGATTCCATGTTGTTATGTATCTTTACATCAGTATTTATCAGGGATATCAGTCTGTAATTTATTTTTTTGTGATATCTCTGTATACTTTTGGTATCAGGTTGATGTTCATTTCATAAACTACTAGCAAGATTCACAACAAAAAAGGGAGGATGAGTATGATAAACAGAATCAAATGAAAAGGAAGATGTCACAATAGGTACTGTGGAAATTCAAAGAATCAAGATTAATTGAAAAATCTACATGCCATTAAACAAGTGAACCTAGAAGAAATGGACCTAGAAGAAATGGACTTTAGGACTCCTATAACTTCACAAGGCTGAACACCTAAACAGACTTATCACTATCAAAGGCATTGAAATGGTAGTCACAAGTCTATCCAAAAACAAGATAACCATGCCCAAGATAGTGAGTTATTTCAAACCTTTACAGAAGACTTACTGCCAATAATTTTAGGCTCTTTCAGGAAATCAAAATAACAGAAACACTCCTGAATAGTTTCTATGAAGCAAACATCACCCTAAAACTAAAAGGAGGCAGAGATATCACACACACACACACACACATACACACACACACACACACACACACACACACACACACACAAAAGAATTACAGACCAGTATCTCTGATGAAAATAAACACAAAGATTCTCAACAAAAGTCTTCTTTTAGGAGCGAGTGTGGGCACCTTCCCCCTTTATATTCCTTCTTCTGGGAAGTGTGGCAGCCATTACCATATCCCAAATGCAGTCACCATGTTTGTTTGGGGGGGCTCCATAGACTCAATCTTTTCTCAAATAAAATGTATACCAAGCTGTGAAAGATCATGGGCACACTGGCCCATGCAGCAGAAAGCTGGCCAGCTCAGGAAGAGAGGGCCGGCCAAGCCTCCACCCTCCTAAAACCATACCTGCTGCCTACATTACCTGGAATCACTGATTTTCCAATGGTCCTGCCTAACCAGAACCACAACCTCTCTACAGTTCCCTTTGGGAACACCAATCTGACCAAATTTGTTCATTGGGCTGATATTATGAAGGCTTTTTGGGGTGTATGTGGGCACCCTCCTCATAGCTTCCTTCTTCCAGCAGGCCTGCAAGTGAGTATACTCCACTAAAAACCACAGAGTGAGTAATAATGTTTTGAATTTGGACAACTTCTTTTGTTTGAAGCTTTCATCCTTATAGGAACACACCAATTTAACAGAACTGACAGCTAACATCAAGAGCTTACTGAGTCTTCTGTAATTGTTTTATTGACTTCACTGAAGATTAAATAATTTTCACAAAGGAGCTTGCTATATATTTTTCTTTGATCTTTCTCTTTTTAAAACTTTCTTTAAAACTTTCAAAGTTTTACTCTTTTCTTTATAATTTCTTTCAATATTTTTCTCCACTTATCTGGAAGCAAATATATTATGATCTACTATGTCAACTAGCATTTTCTTTAAATATTTAGTTAAATAAAAGATAGAACTTTACAAGAAAAAAACCCTTCTAGTACCATCAAAAGATGGGGAGAGGAGATGAATGGAAAATGACCAGAAATTTATGAAGAAAGTCTCTATATCACTAATAATGGAAATACAAATTAAAACAATGAGATACCACTCCACACCAAAGAGACTGGTACTCATCACAAAAAACAACCACCAATATTATTAAGTATGCAGGAAAGGATCCCTCATTCACTGTTGATAGAAATGTCAACTGGTCATGACTTTTTGGAAAACAATATAAACTTTCCTCTAAAAACTAGGAATTGAGCTTCCAGATGACCAGCAATACATTTCAGGAAATATTCCCTTTGGAGAAAAATGCATCTGTACTCCTATGTTCATTGCAGTACAGATCACATAGCCTGATCTGTAAACCAAATACCTAAGAATAAATGAATGGATAAAGAAACTATGGTACATTTACACAATGCAGCCATTAGCAAAAATGAAGTCATGAAAATTGGTTATTTGTGGATGGATATGGAAAGTATCATATTGAGTGAAATGAGGTCAAAGGGAGAGGGACATGCATAGAATGATCGTACTCATTTGCGGGATATGAAAAAACATAGTGTGAGAATGATATCCAAAGACAATAGGAATGAAGGCTAGGAGGACTGATCTATAACAGGAAGTTTTCCACTGGGGAAGGGGGTAGGTGAGTGCAGTTAGACCAAAAAAGGGACCCAGTAACAGTGATAAGGGGAAATGATCACTTTGGGCAAGAACTGAGTGAAGAAAGGAGGTAAGTGATCTATGTGATACCCTTTCAGTCGATAATATTGCAAAACTGCAATAGGGAACCTATTTTTCCCTAACAGGGCAAAAAAGAAAGAAAAATGTCTGCTCTAGAGGCAGGCTTGGGTCAGAGAAGCAGGAAAACTGGGGAAATTGGTGGTGGGAAGAGCACATTGGTGAAGGAAGGGTGCTTGGACAGTTGACGACTGAGCTCAATCATGAACAACTTTGTAACTGTGTGTCTTATGGTGATTCAATAATAAAGTATATTTTTTAAAAATTCACTTTTCTTGTCAATGAATGGTCATATTATTGATCAATATTAAAATGCTGGTTTGGGGACTGACGTGATAGTATGGCAAGTAGGGCATTTGTATCTGGACAACCCAGGTTCAATTTGCTGCACTCCATATGGTATCCAAGTTAGTCAGAAGTAACTCCTGATTACACAGCCAAGAGTAATCTCAGGTGTGACCAAATAATGTTTATTTGTTCTGTAAAAGCCAAGGCTTCATAGATATTTATCAAAGTCCCATACCTGTAGGCTTTAGGATCATCAATATCTTCTGCAATTGGCTCTGATTCAATTCCAACCTGTAGGAAAGGAAGTAAGACATCAGCCTTTTAAAATACCATTTTCCTCTTAAGACAGCTGAGGGTTTTTCCCCCTACAATTTCTTTTTTTTTTTTTTTTTTTTTTTTTTTGGTTTTTGGGCCACACCCAGCGGTGCTCAGGGGTTACTCCTGGCTGTCTGCTCAGAAATAGCTCCCGGCAGGCACGGGGGACCATATGGGACACCGGGATTCGAACCAACCACCTTTGGTCCTGGATCGGCTGCTTGCAAGGCAAACGCCGCTGTGCTATCTCTCCCGGCCCCACCCCCTACAATTTCTAATAGTTGTAGGACTATAAAGTACTTTAACAAAACAAATTTACCTAAACAAAACAGCAACTGTTACTTATCTGTTTCTGCTTAATTTATAGTGGTAAGAAGAAAAGTCTTGAAAACTAATCTACTTGTATACAAAATGTCAATATCCCCATAACTCCCTACCAAATTATAAACTGTCACATTTTGTGTTATTAAAATGTGTACATTTAAGTCTTTAGTTTTAAAATACTATTTTAGCAAATCCCTTTCATACATGAATATTACATTCCAAATACCTCATGTTATCCAGATTTCTAAGTATAAGTATGTATGTATAATTTGAAGTGCCTTACATTGGGAATTGTATAGAATATAATACCCTTCTCTCATTAAAAACAGATATAAAATTAAAAATATGAAGTATAAATTGAAAATATGAAATAAATCCAACTTAAATTGGGACATACCATGAAGGAAAATAACCAAAAATATGTGTTTATTCTGATACTGTATAGTAAAATGCCTTACACTTTCCAGGAAAAACAATTATGCCATAGGTAATTAAGCAGCATTTCACTTAGCTAGATAATCAGTTGCTAAACAAAATTTAATGTGCACATTTTCAGCTCTTTTTCCTAATAAAAAACTAGGTTTTCTGCTTGGCTGTTCTTCAGTGCTCAAGCGTTTGATATCCTAAGGATCAAACCTGCAACTTCCACAGGCAAAGCATGCACTTCAGCCCTCTACACTATTTCCCTAGCCCAGAAGTTTTCAAATCTCAAAGAACACAAGCAATTTTTAACATCCTTTTTAAAATAAGGGCTTTGGGGAATGTGCACCCCTCCAAAAAAAAAAAAAGAACTTTTTCCTTTTGGTCTGTTTTGGTACATACCCTGGGAGGTGGTAATTTAGCTTTCATGCCTTTCTCTAACTCAAGTTCAGAAATAATATCAAAAACAAAAATATTACTATCTGCTCCAACAGTCACCAAGAACCGATCATCAAAGCTAATAGATAAGTCTTTAATGCATCCATAGTCACTATCATGCACATTGAAGTGCCAGTAGTCTTTCAGGTTGGTCAGTGAAGGATTATATTCTTCTATTACATAGACACGAATTGCTCCATTTTGCATCCCACAAAACATCATAATTCTGTTATAGCTATAAAAGATAAACAAAATAATTTTTCTTCATGTTAATTTGAAAATCTTTCAGTTTAAAATTTGACAGTCTTTAATGACAAAAGTATTATTACAGGCGCATTCTCTGCTACCTGTGTCACATGCTATGATGTGTATTTTCTCTCTCTTACTCTCCTTATGTTTTTCTAAATAAAAATTTTTTACTTCTCAATTTTGCCTCCTCCTGAAATTATCTTCTGCAAGAAAACATAATGAACCTGGAAAAGCTGGGCAAGACTTAGAGCTGACTTTACTTTTCCTGCAAAGAGCAATTCCTAGCTGGAGCCTGAGTCCACAGCTGCCCAAGAATCCGGGTGTCAGGGACCAGTTTCCAAGTGGCATAGAGAAAGTTAAGAATAGGTGAAGTTTGACATCTCTCTTGTGGAGCTGATAAATGCTCATTAGTAGACTACCACTCCTAACCCAAGGCAGGTACTTCTCAGGTGAAAGAAGTGGGCTAAGCAAAAAGGCTACCTTCCTAATTCCCCACGTCACATAAGTCACCTGCAATATTCAATGAGATAACCAGGAGTCAGGTGACCAATAACTATTTGAGAGCAGGATCCTGGGTAGGGAGCCCACTTTTTAATGGAAGCCACTTTTCCCACCTGTAGCAACAGCATGCATATTTCAACATGAAAAGATAATAGCTGAGGGGTCATTAATAACTTGACTCATCTGTGTATGAAAGTTATTCCTTTCACATAAGACATTGGCTTTTTTTTTAATGATGAAAGACTGCAGGGTTTTTTTTTTGTTTGTTTTGTTTTTTTTTTTTTTGTTTTTTTTTTTTTTTTTGCCCCACTCTGGAGAATAGAGCCCTCATCTAATGTATGGCTCTTTTCCATGCTTCAAGATAATATCAAAAAAGCAAATCAGAACTCTCTCCCTCTCATTCTCTTCCTTCCCTGCCTCCCTTTCCTTTTTTCCTTCCCTTGCCCTTCCCTCCTTCCCTCTCCCTCTCTCCTTCCCTCCCTTGCCCCCATATCTGGTTAAGATCAACAACTATGTCTAGGTTTGTATTTATCTTGTAGACACATGGCCCTTCATAAAAGATGCAAACTGCTGCTATTTTTAATTTGAGACCATAACCACTGGTGATTGGGGGCTATTATTGAGAGTATCATGCAGAAGTAATGTTTTATCCAGTAACATTATCCTAAACCATCATTGTCTTGAGCCAGAAAGGTGGCTCAAAAGTAGGGGTCCTCAAACTGAGGCCCACGGAGGACATTTATCCTGCCTGTTGGGTGTTTTTGCCACCTCTGCTTGTCCTCTAGCAGCGCGCATGTGTAGGATGTGCACCGCACTCTCCAACTCCCCCTCCTTCGCTCTGTCTCTCTACTTCTCCTCTCTGTCTTAAATGGGTCCTTATACTATAGCCTGCTAAAAGCAGGCTCATAGTTTCCTTGGAAATACTGTTAAGTCTGATTTAACTGTACTCGTTCTTCATTTTAAATATTGAACTTGTTCCCCTTTTGTTTTTACTTCAAATAAGATATGTGTAGTATGCATAGGATATTGTTTGTATTTTTAACTACAGTTTAGCCCTCCAAAGGTCCAAGGGACTGTGAACTGACCCCGTTTCAAAAGTTTGAAGACTCTTGAAAGGTTAGAGGAAATGCTTGCATGTAGCCCTGGTTTAATCTTGGCATCATTAGGTCCTCACGAGTCATACCCCCAAATATTGAACCAAAAGTCACCCCTGAGTATCACTAGACATGACTTCAAAATATAAAAACTGAAAAAAAAAACTCTTATTATTGTTTGTCATGTAATAACCTCTTCCTGAGTAAAGTAAAGCCATACAATTTAAAATAAATTCTGAAAGAAGAGTTGATAGAGAAAACTAAAAGAATTTCAGGTTTGCTTTGACACATATTCTCTTGATTTATTTAACTAAATATTATTTGAGTAGCCCTTCAGTTTGAGAGATATTTTAAAATTGACAATATTCATGATAAGAAAGCAAAGATACTAATGGGGTATCACATTTTAAAGTTTATAAAAATTTAATTCACCTGAAAGCTATAGTTTGGACTGAATTACCCTCTGTATCCTCAAGAAAACGAAAATCAAAAGGTTCATCTTTTTTTTCTGTGATGTCACTGTCTTTGTCATATGGTGGGAATTTACAGTGATAGAGAAAGCCAGAATCATAGCCACCCTGAGAAAAAGAGATTAACAACATGTAAAATTATTTATGAATATAACTAACATCACAATGAGAAATTTTAGAATTTCAAAGTTTGATAACACAAAATGGCTTATATACAGTTTAATGATGTATAAAATTGAGTATTGACTTTTAAAGCATTTTAATTGTTTATTAGTATCTAATATTAATAAAACACACTAGTTGTGAAATAATATTTCATATACAACTCTTAGTATGAGATCAGACTATAAATTAAAATGTGAGATTTATTAATAACTGATACTAGTTGCCTTCTAGTATCAGTGTTTAGTATCAGTGTCTAGGCACTAGAAGAATTCACTAGTACGTGGTAGAGCAACTGGCTTGTGGGTGAACAGCTTGTTGTGTGAGTATTCTTGCCTGCTATAACCTTCATATCTGTGTGGATTACTTATTTCAGGAAACTTCAATAGGGGCAGCATCTCCTATCTCTCACCCTCACTCCATAGGAGGTATGGGATTCCCTTTTCATAATTGGGGTCTGGGGAACAATCAATCCATACCACTTCAATCTATAATTATTTCTTAAATAAGAAAAAAGTGAAAGGCTGTTTGCCTCTTATATGTTACTATCAAAGACTCTAGAAAAGGTTGAGGGGTGAAAAATATAACTGATCCCATGTCTTTGGTCAGTTTAAGACTAACTAACCATGATCAGGGCTGCAGTAGATAGGATACTTGCCTTGCCTACAGTTAACCAGTGTTGTGTTAAATAAATAACGATGGGGTTGGATGGTGAATGATGCCATCCAGCCCACATGGCTCTGCAACCTCCATGCAGCCGGCGAGTTCCAGGCCCAGGTAAAATTACTCACTCACACGCAGCCATCAGGAAGAATCATCTTTATTTATGCCCTAGCCACCACAGGTGTGTGGCCTATGTCAACCTTTTAAGCATTCAGCTATATTTTGCTAGCCCTGCATCTTATCTCCTGTTAGCCATCTTCCCTTTGGGCTCCATGCGGCCCAAAGATCCAAAAGCCAGGAAGCCAAGCCGGGCCAAGAGAGAAACGGCAAAAGGGCAAAAAGGCCCGAATCCCTTTCGTCCCACGCTTATCTAACTTTTTCCCGACCCCTCCCAGGAATGGGAGGTCTTGCAGGTAGGGTCACACCTATTATCCGGTTAAGACCCCTCCCAGAAATGGGTGGGTCTTAGGGTACACCACATTTCCCCCTTTTTTAAATATTTTCATGCGCCAACGTAATAAAGTGAAAATTAATATACCAGCCCTTTTCAAAAACATATCATTTGCAAAATATACTTTACACCTGTAACCTAAAATTCTATTAATGCTTTTTTACCAAGCACTATTTCGGAACTTTCATGTTCCTATATTTTTAAACTATATTGGGGGAACTTCACTGTTCCTATATTTTTCCTATACACAAGTACTTTAGCATACATGCATAATATACATTTTAAAAACAGGCTAAGTACATTAAAATACACAGTAAAACATTTTGCAATTGAAAATATTAACTCTGAAAGACAACAAAACACATTTAAATTATAAAGAAAATGACTAAGACAAAGATGCAGGTGGTTAGAAATTAGATGTTAAAATGGGCTAATTTGTATTACCTCCCTTATATTTTTATTTTTTAACCACTAACTAATTAAAACTTATTCCATCACCAACTATGAGTAAAATATTACTACCCACTAATTTTCTACACCTAAAACCATAGTTTAGATTAATTTGTCCCACGCTGATCTCACCATGTGGCTTTTGTAAACTTTTAAAGTTCAGATGTTGGTTTGTCCCACGTGGCTTTCTTCCGTAGTTCCAGGCTCCGCTGCCGGTTTGTGATCTGGAGCGCGGATTCCAGGTTTTTCGCTTTTCCGGGCAAAGCTGAGCCCAGCCAAGCCGATTCCAGCCGAGATCCCAGCCGAGCCGAGCTGCTTGGGGCTTGCCGCTTGGAGCTTTTTGCCGCAGGGGCTTCACCGCTGCCTTTTTTCCCCTCTGGGAGCACTTTGGATGTTCAGAGTTCCAAGTGATTTAAACTAAAAGTTCAGTTCGAAATTTCCAAAGTCGAAATCCAAATTCAAGCCAAAGGTCATTTTCAGAAAATCAGTCCATTTTCAATAGTCTTTTTTCTCCTCCTTTTCCAATTTAGACTTTTAATAAGTCTTTGAAGAGGCCCAGGTTTTTGTTTCTTGTAACAAAGTTTTAGTTCTGGGCCTGAGCCTGGGCTGGAGGTGATGCAAGCTTCCACCTCTTTTGTTTTAATTGCCCTTCTTTCCCTAGAAGGGGTCACGGCCATGTTTGAACATGGCTCCACGTGGCCCAGTGTTTTGGGCTCAGTGCACCCGAAAAGAGCCAAAATGAAACAGAAGAGCAGAAATGTCACCATTTTTGCTGTTTTGTTGGGTCCAGGATTCAGGTCAAAGTTTGGAGCGCCAGATGTTGCATTAAATAATTAACGATGGGGCTGGATGGTGGATGATGCCATCCAGCCCACATGGCTCTGCAACCTCCATGCAGCCGGCGAGTTCCAGGCCCAGGTAAAATTACTCACTCACACGCAGCCATCAGGAAGAATCATCTTTATTTATGCCCTAGCCACCACAGGTGTGTGGCCTATGTCAACCTTTTAAGCATTCAGCTATATTTTGCTAGCCCTGCATCTTATCTCCTGTTAGCCATCTTCCCTTTGGGCTCCATGCGGCCCAAAGATCCAAAAGCCAGGAAGCCAAGCCGGGCCAAGAGAGAAACGGCAAAAGGGCAAAAAGGCCCGAATCCCTTTCGTCCCACGCTTATCTAACTTTTTCCCGACCCCTCCCAGGAATGGGAGGTCTTGCAGGTAGGGTCACACCTATTATCCGGTTAAGACCCCTCCCAGAAATGGGTGGGTCTTAGGGTACACCACAAACCAGGTTTGATCCCTGGCACCCCATATTGTCTCCTAAACCCTCCAGGAAAGGTTGATCATAGGTATTATTCTCCTTTGAGGAGGGCATCCCAGCTGAGCACAGGACTTACTCCTGACTCAGCATTCAGGGATCACTCTAGTTGTGCTTAGGGCAATATAAGGTCCTGGGGATTGGATCCAGATTGACTTTGTGCAGAGCAAAAGCTCTGCCTGCTGTCCTATTCCTCTAGCACTGACTAGTCAGTCTTGACCTGACAAAAGACTTGGGATCAGTTATGAGTTATTGATGAGTTTTTGTGTATATTTTCATGTCAATTATAAATGTAGTTGAAATTTTGGAAAAATATTACTTTTTAGTAGACAAATGTTTTTTATAAAGCAGTATATATAAAATTAGAAAATATGAAGTTACATCATTGTGACTGTTTGTGTCCTTAATGTCCATTTTTTTTCTTCCTTATGTACTAAATCCCAATTTTGTTCAGGGTGGTAATACATCCATCTGAAAACTGTCACCTGCCAAGACTTCCTTCTGGTTTCAATATAAATAACACTATATAAAAAAATCTATTAGACAATTCTGCCATTATTTCAAATTTTTTAAACTATACATTCTTTTCAACAGACTCATATTCTGCACTTCCTTGTCTTTTATGCCAATGAAAAGTGCTCTCTTACACATCCCCAAATCCCCTTCCAGATTAAGAAACTATAAAAGGAGAAAGGCTTCTTTCTATCTTTCTCATGACTCTTGCTTAGGAGATTTCTTCTCATATATTATGGAAAACTTCCTGTTCTTTCCCTCCCTCTTTCTGTTGCCTTAAATAAAATCTTCTCAGAACTTGGGAAAAATAAATTTCATCCACAAAGCTTACTTGCCATTTGTCTTTCTCCCTTTTGACCTCCTGTAGCATGTATGAAATTCACAGATAATTAACAGATAAATAAATATAGGTTATTTAAATGCTATAAAGCCAATTGTGACACACATTCAACATACTTCACATCTTCAATAATGGCTAATAAATAAAATCTTACCTAAGAAATAAGAAAGTAACAGTGTGTTGGAAATAATTGCTATCAAAAACACTGAGCTTGGCTGAAACAAAGATGACTTTATTATATCCTTACTCACCAATGAAACCCAAAAGTTTCCTGGCTCAGAGTAAAATCCGGAGAGGATATTGCAGGGGGTTGGTGGAATGTAGATTGGTGGTAATGGCTCCTCTTCCTCCTCTAGTTCCGAATCATCATTTATCTCCTTTTCTGGATCTTCTCCCATCTCTCTAACTTTCTGTTTCATTTCTTCCTTTGCACTTTCCTTCTGTTCTTTCAGTCTCTTTCTCTTTTCCATTTCTATGAATCTCTTTTGAAAAATATGTTAAGAAGTTACAAGATCAACTGTAATGCATACAGTAATGCATTGTTGAAGATGACAAAGTATTTAAGAGTTCTAGAAAAACCTGACAGATCTGATGTAACACTATTATTTAAAAATAATTACCAAATTAGAAGCATATTTATTGTTAAAAATTTCTTATCTTTGAATTAACTTCATTTATGTATCATTTCCATCAGTCTTGCTTTTATAGATATTATTTTGTCTGTTCTTTTTTCTAAAGAAGAGACTACATACAAATTAATGTTCTGAAATAATACATGAAGGAAATTATTTCTAATTTTAATAATACTGTTCTTTAGAGCCCTCAGCGTCTGTCAAATGTCTGTTTCAAAATCCCCTCAGCATGTCTCATATTTTAGCCCTATTATTTGAGCTTCGGGATGACTTTTCCATTTACAGGAATAGGAACACCAACCCATTTCTCAAAACTCATTAAGAATCTCCATAGGAGGGGCCATAGTGGTGGTGCTAGAGGTAAGGTGTCTGCCTTACAAGCGCTAGTCTAGGATATATCTCGGTTTGATCCCCCCGTGTCCCACATGGTCCCAAGACAGGAGCGATTTCTGAGTACATAGCCAGGAGAAACCCCTGAGCATCACCGGGTGTGCCCCCCCCAAAAAAAGAAAGAAAGAAAGAAAGAAAGAAAGAAAGAAAGAAAGAAAGAAAGAAAGAAAGAAAGAAAGAAAGAAAGAAAGAAAGAAAGAAAGAAAGAAAGAAAGAAAGAAAGAAAGAAAGAAAGAAAGAAAGAAAGAAAGAAAGAAAGAAAGAAAGAAAGAAAGAAAGAAAGAAAGAAAGAAAGAAAGAAAGAAAGAAAGAAAGAAAGAAAGAAAGAAAGAAAGAAAGAAAGAAAGAAAGAAAGAAAGAAAGAAAGAAAGAAAGAAAGAAAGAAAGAAAGAAAGAAAGAAAGAAAGAAAGAAAGAAAGAAAGAAAGAAAGAAAGAAAGAAAAAGAGAACCTCCATGGGAGCTGTAACCATGCCCACAAATGTAGTCTCCATTTTCTAACCAGGCCAGTTCCATACACTAACTCTTTTCTCAAATGAGATGTAAACCACGTTGTGAAAGATTATGGCTATACCAGACTATGCAGCAGAAAGATGGCCATCTCAGGAGAGGGTGTGACAAGCCTATGCCCTATCAAAGTCATGCTTGCTGCCTCCATCACCTAGAAGCATTTTTTCCCCAGGGGCCCTGCCTCTATAATTTCCTGTGGAGACACCAATCTGACCACACTTCAGATACAATACTGTGGGAGCTGATATAATGAGGGCACCCTTCCCCATATCTCCTTTTAGGAGACCTGCCAGCTAAGTGAATGCCCCTAAAATTCATAGGATCAGTAATAGTGCTTTTAATTTTTGGACCATTTCATTTGTTTGATGCTGTCATCCCTAAAGAATCACCCCAACTTAACAGAATGGACAGCTAACAACAAGGGCTTATTAAACCTCTGCCACTATATTAATGACTTCATTGGAGACATAATAACTTTCACAAGAGTGCTTGTCACTATACTTTTTGTTTTATTTATTTCTTTTTCTTGTCTTCCATTTTAATTTTTTCTTTCTATATTTTTCAATAACTTCACTTTCACTCATCTGAAAACAAATGTATTATTATCAACTATATCAACTATGTGACACATTTTTTAAATAAAAAAAATTAAAAAAGAATCTCCATGGTGGGCCCGGAGAGTAGCACAGCGGCGTTTGCCTTGCAAGCAGCCAATCCAGGACCAAAGGTGGTTGGTTCAAATCCCGGTGTCCCATATGGTCCCCCGTGCCTGCCAGGAGCTATTTCTGAGCAGACAGCCAGGAGTAACCCCTGAGCACCGCTGGGTGTGGCCCAAAAACCAAAAAAAAAAAATCTCCATGGTATAAGAATTAGACTGAAGCATCTTGGTTGGCAGCCTAGAAGCAGGTAAACATACTCCTGTCACATCCCTTCACAAACTGCATCTTTCTGTTGTGCCCATCTTTATTTTCTACCCACCCAAACTTGTATAATTCTGCCTTTCCTCAGGTGGTTTTCTCGATTGAAATGCAGCCCTCCTCATTTTACTTTTATTTTGTTCTCTCTCTCTCTCTTTTGGAGACACACCTAGCAGTGTTGAGGTCTTTAAAAAAATCTGATGCTTAAGAGACCATGTGGTACTAAGGGTTAAACCCAGGGTTCCCTCATATAAAGTGTGTACTTCATCCCTTTGAGCTGTCTCCCCAGTTCCTTTCCCTTTTCATTTATAACAAATGAAAATCTCTCCCTTTCTTCAAGTACTAAAGATCATCTGCATGCAGGCATTTTCCATTTCATCTTATTTATGTATCAAAATCATATATTTCTTATGCATACTCTATATTATTTTGCATTTTTAATCTGATATATGTTTACCATTTATTCTAACACTGTTAACTGCCTTCTAATAGATTATGTGTTTCTAAAAGTAGGATCTGCTAGGATTTCTCATACCAGAATCTTGGACTTGACACTTGAGAAGTGGAAATATTTTATGCACATGTCTTTGATTTCAAAGGAGGCGACATTGTTATCATCATCTTCCTCCTTTGTGACTGGAAGTGGAGCTTCAAGAACATAGCCATTTTCACAGATAATAAGCAAAGTGCTTTCAGGCTATCAAAGATTAAACATTATTTACATTAGTCAAATTCAGAAAAAAAAACAATTTCAATTCCAATATAAACTATTTTAAAGATATTCATTTAATTCAACATTCAAGTTATTTTTTATTAATGCCTACATATCAATAATGTATTATATCATTGTGGTTTGCAATACCGTTTCTGAAGGAATATTATGCCTATCACTTTATATTCCCTTTCAGCATCCAGTTCTTGCCCAGAGCGATCATTTCCAGCTATTATTGTCATAGTGGAGGGAAGGAGAGAGGGAGGGAAGGTGGGAGCTGGAGGAGAGAGATAGAGAAGCAACTGCCATAGAAATAGAAGTATCTGTCATAGAGATAGAGACAAGTATTTGCCATAGTGATAGAGAGACAAGTATTTGTCATAGTGATAGATAAAGAGAAATGTCTGCCAAAGAGAGAGAGGGAGGAGAAAGGAAAGAGAGAGAGAGAAAGAGAAAGAGAGAGAGAGATCTGCCGTAGAGCTAGGCTGGGGTGGGGGAATGGGAAGTAACTTGGGAGGAATTTTTTTTAAGTGGTGGGAAATGAACACTGGTAAAATGATGAGTGTTGGAACATTGTATGACTTAAACTCAATTATCAACAATTTTTGTAACTCTACATTGCATTTAAAAAAACATTTTTTAAATAGGATGTTCATGCTGGGGAAGTTTATAATGGGTTAGCTTGAAAACCCAATGTGAACAGTCCAGAGAGGATGGTGCTTAAAGAAAACTTAGTTTGTGTCTTTAAAACAAGCTATTTTGCAAGTGATACTTACTTTGTGTCTTCAAAACAAGCTATTTTGCAAGTGATATCATCAATTAGGTTAGTTTTGATGTCACTGTAAAACTTTTCTATAGAAAATATTTCAGGAAGAGCTGATAAATTAGAGAAGCCTGTGTGTGTGTGTGTGTGTGCGTGCGTGTGTGTGTGTGTGTGTGTGTGTGTGTGTGTGTTAGATTAAAACTTCAGTAGGCAGGGAAATGGTACAGAGCTTAAAATTCCTGCCATTTTGATCACTTGGTACCACATCAGTCTCCTGAGTCCCACTAGGAGTGATCACTGAGCACCTCTGGTGTAACCCAAGCCCTATTCCCTCACGCCACCCCAGGTGACTTAGGATCGACAACACATGATTCTGCATGCATTTATTTTTTACTCAATTTCTTTAGTTTTTAAAAATTGTTTTATTTAAACAACATGGTTACAAGGTATTTGTAATGTTGGGGTTTTTTTTACAGCTATATATACAGTTATTCATGATTGGGCTTCAGTCATGTAATATACAACACCCTTTCACCCTTTCCAACACCAGTGTACAACACCATTTCCAATGTGGAAAGCTTTAGATAGCTCTACTTTGTTATGCAAATTAAGTCACAGAAAGAAGGACAAATGCCAAATGATCTTACTCATATTTAGTATAAAAATGTAACAGACAATCCACAGCTAAAATAAACACTTGAACTGTAATAACAGAACTGAAGTTCCCCAATAAAGATAAATTCAAATTCCACCAAAAAAAAAAAAAAAAAAAAAAGAACTGAAGTTACCAAATGTGAGGAGGGATAGAATAACTAGAATGCCTGTTGTGGAGGATTTAGGACACTTAGATAGTGGTGGAAATACAGAAATTTTGTACACTAAAGGCATGAAAACCATGGTACTTACATAGCTAAAGAAATGTAAAAAGAATGATTAATAACATTATAAACCATAGAATCTCAATGAAAAATAACTTTTTTAAAAAATTATTTTAATTTTTAAAATTTTTTTTTAAAAGACTGTCTCCAAGGTCCCTTATTACAGCCCATACAGGCCACAGGCTACGTACACTACCAAGGAGGCTCCTTGCTTGCTGTCTGCAACCATTGCACACTAGGTCCCACAGGGCAGAGAGCACGGTTGGCTTAATTGGCTGCACAAAAAATAACTTTTAAAAAGGAATGAGAAGTAGACCTTATCTCACTATGGAATCGAATGTGTAGGGAAAATATTTTGCCAGAATAATTCTGCTCTTTTAAATCACTTCATTACATTAAACTGAGATTTAAACAGAAAGGAAAATTATTACTTACATGTGTGACTGGAGACCACATTAAATGGGCAACAGGTCCAGGAGTAGTAATATAACCAATGGGTTTGTAATCCCTTTCCACATCAAAGAAGAATACTGTTTGATCTTTACTCTGAGAAAAAAATAGAAATGGCCACCAAATATACATTATTATGAAATTCATTCAATAAAGACAGGAATGAATTTAAAAGCTATAGCAGGTGAGAGAGAGTGATAGAAAGTAAATAACTGCAGCACATGCTTTGTACACTGCTGAGCCTGATTTAATACCCAGCACTGCACATGATGCCCTAGCACTGCCAGGAGTGATCCCAGAAAATTTAGTCAGGAGTAAGCCCCGATAACTGCTGGATGTGACCCCCAAATTTTTTAAATAAACAAGAACTATAGTAAATCCACTGCATCATTATATCTAAAGTGATCATACACTCTGAGTTATACTGAGAAAATGATTTTACTGTTGAAACATTGGTTTCTAAGTGTATATATGTTTATAGGCAGGGGTACAATGTTAATACACCATGATCATCACCAAAGTGTCAATATCCCTCCAGCACATTATATAGGACCTATTAAGTCCTTCCCAATCCATTATAATAACTTCAGTTTTATGATCAAAGTATATGTGTTCATTTCATTGACTATTGTCACATGAGTGAGATCATGCATCTTTCTCCTTTTAACTTACTTTGCTTATTAAGCTAGCCTCAAGTTATGTCAATATTATAGCCAAACTCAAGTGTTTTTCTTCTCCTTGAGTAGAATTTCATTGTGAATGGGGTGAGTTTGTACATATGTGTGTGTGCAAATGTCTGTACACACACTCATCAGTTGTTGGACATGATTTATTTCCATATCTTAGCTACTGGATATGTATGCATATATCCTTGTGAATTAAGAAGTTTTGTGTTCTCACTCCTTGGGATATACCCTAGGAATTCCAAAATACCACCCAGTAAAGCCCTTAGCATTCCTATGTTCTCTCTCTTTGGTCTTCTCTTATTTCTCCTGTTGTACTTTGATAACTGTATGATGTGTCTCTTCTTGCTTATTTCTTTAAAGTAGCTCTGTCTTAAGATTGCCATAAATTTTATATCTAAATTTGAAGCTTATACTCAATTTTAAATTAAAAAGAAATCTTGAGTTCATTCTAGAAAACCTCATTATTATTCATCTTGTTTCTATATTTATGTTAAGAATTTTACTACTTCAGAATGGATTTATTTGCTTTTTATTAAAAAAGATCATTAAATATTTCTTTCATCTACTGTGTTTTTCAGTCCTGTCATTTCAGTTTGGAGTATTTTGATTTCTTTCTTTTTGTTCTCTTCAGCTTGATCTATTCTTTCTTTGAGTTCTATGAGCATCCTCCATATTACTACTCTAAACTCCTTGTTTGAGATGTTAACTATGTGGTTGGTACTTTCTGGGTTATCATTTTCTATGCATGCTATTGTCCTGCATTGTTTCCCCATTGACAAGATTGTAGCGTGGCTTTTACTGCTTGTCGTGGTGGGGTTCATGGGCTAAGAGATGCAAGTGGCCACATAGGGAAGCAGAGCGACCACACTCCTCCCTGTTTCTATGTTTCCTGGCCTATAAACCTTGATGGGATTAAGTTCGCTGGAGTCTTCCTCAGCAGCCTCCCGTAGAAATCAGGAAGCCTAAAAAGATCATTAAATATTTCTTACAGAACTATTTTAAAGCACATAAATTCCTTTAACTGTTGTTAGTCTGAAAATATTTTCATGACATTTAGTTCTTAGTGATGACCTAACTGCATAGAATATTCTTGAATTTTTGGTTGGAGATCTTTATTTAATACTTTGGATATATTATTCCATTCCCTCCAACATATTACATTTTAGTTAAGAGATCTACTATGAGTCTTATATTTGCCCTTACATGTAAATCTTTGCTTTCATTTTGTTGGTTTTATCATTTGGGGGGGGCACACCCAGCAAAGCTCAAGGATTACTCCTGGCTCTCACTCAGAAATTAACTTTTGGCATGATTGGGATGCTAAGTATGGAATTTGGGTTAGCAAGTCAATTGTCAACAAGACAAATGCCCTACTCAATGTATTATCATTCCAGCCCCAATTTCAGAATTTTTCTTTATATTTGACTCTTGTCATTTTAATTATAATATAACATTCCTGAATATAATATATTGGGTTTACTTTATTTGGAACTCTGTGAGCTTCACATATCCGAGTACTTGTCTCCTTCCTCAAATTGTAGGATTCTTAACTATTATTCCTTCAATAAACAATTCTCCTCTCTTTCTTTCCTGTGCCCTATAACTCCTGTGATAAGAATACTGTTGTTTTTAATGTTGTTCCACATATCTCTGATGCTTTCTTCAGTTTTAAAATCTCTTTTTGAATAAAGATTTTCCTGCCTTATCTTTGAGCTCACTGTTTCCATCTTTAGCAGCTGTCATTCTGCATTTGAGCTCCTCTATTGTTGTTAAAGTACACTATTTTACTTCACAAATTTGTTTAGTTTTTCTTCATGGTCTACAAGTTCTTGTTAAGAGCTCCCTCCAATCAATTTCCTTGTTTTAATAAACATTCTTGGGATTATTGTTTTGAAATATTTATCAGGGACAATATAAAGTTCTGATGAGCTCATGATTCTTCTCAGGTAGTCTTCATTCTTTAGCAAAGATGAAATCTTCCTTTTCTTTGTATCTGGTGTTTAGTAGAGGCCTCAGTATTGGAGCCTGTTTTGTGAACTAGTGTCTTCCTTGCAATGGCATCCATCTCTTTCTCTCTTTTCTACCCAGAAAATTCTCTGTCTGTTCCATAACACTGGGAGATTCAGACATGTTTATTCAGGTCCAGATAATATTCTGTGACTACATTTGGAGTTGTCTCCTGGCTGACATTTATATGGTTCAGTAGCCCCTATACTCTCTGTTTAGTCCTGTATTGTACTTTTCTTTTCATTTATCCTTGGAAAATTCTTATTCCAAATATTTGCTTCATTTTCTTCCTGAAAACATTTAATAAACTATTTGTTTTAATACATGACTCTAAAAATGTTGACTTCAAATGTGTAAATAATAATAATAATAAAATAAAACAGATGTGTAAATAAAATTAATTCACAAAAACATTCCACATTGCCTATTAATGCATAATTAACCTGGTTCATTTCTTCCTATATGAAAATTTGATATTATATAGATGTTACATAAATCTCAATAGAAATTTCTATTTCATTGAAAGTAGACAGTAAATACTATTTGTGAAAATATTTTAGACATTTACAAAGACTACACAAAAAGACTATGAATATAAAGAGGTAAATTATGAATATAGTCTCATAAATGATGACCACCAAATAGGCATCAAATAAGACTTATCAGGTGAGGTTAACTGTGAAAGTAAAGCAGAAAATGAAAGGAAATCTACTTACCCCTGTAGCTAAAACATCTCCATCACGATCAAAAGCTAAAGCAGTGACACGTTCAGTATGGGGTTTAAAAGCTTGTTTCAAACGAATTTCTGCATCTGCAATTTTCTTCCGTCCTGAAAAAAGTTGGAGTCCTTTTGGATCATAGAGTTCGAGAATTCGAACCACCCCATCTTCAAATCCTGCAATAATTTGTGATCCAGATAAGCTTACCTTGGATAAAAAGTAAATACAAGGGATAAGACATTAATTGGTTATATATAAAGTTGTACCACTGAAGAGAAAACTCTATTTTAATTAAATACTCTATTTTGCTTAAAGTTAAGTTTTCTTTTGTTTTGTTTTTTTTTTTGTGGTTTTTGGGTCACACCCGGCAGTGCTCAGGGGTTTTTCCTGGCTCTGTGCTCAGAAACTGCTCCTGGCAGGCACAGGGGACCATATGGGACACCGGGATTCGAACCGATGACCTTCTGCATGAAAGGTAAACGCCTTACCTCCATGCCATCTCTCCGGCCCCTAAAGTTAAGTTTTTTAACACTGACCACCCACCTATTCTTTATACTATTTTCTAATAACTTCCATCAATTCTAGGACAAGTCCTTAGCAATGTGACCTAAGCAACAATTCAAACATTGATGAGCAAATGTGACAGACTGTGTACCATATACCAATAACCAAGGGTGACCATAAACAGTCTTAATTCCTAGTTTCACATAACTTAATAGTTTAATCTTGAGGACAGCTAGTACAAAGGTGGTGTTGCATAGAAATTGTAACTAAAGAAAACTTAAGTTACAGAAAACTTAGTTGACCAGAGAAAACTGAGTCATAAAGCAATGCTTCCACAAGAGGCTAAAGAAAGGAGATAGACAGGTCCCATTTTTACTTGGCTTTCTTTAAAAATAATAATATCTTTAGCTAAGCACCATAATTACAAATATGTTTGTGGTTGGGTTTCATTCATAAAAAAGGAACCCCTCCCCTTCGCCTTACTTGGCTTTGAAGTTGCATTAAGGATGAGCTTTATCCCAAGAAAAGTTGGAAGTCACCTAAATTCTTTTAGAAAGGGGACTATAGGAGGCTATAGGTAATTTCACCAGATTTACTATTTCAGGAAAATCAGAATAGCTTACTTGGGGAAAATATATGTAAGATCAAAAGAGGGATATAAAGATTGTGTATTTTTTTCGGATAGCTTAAGGAATATGCTACTGGGACATCTCACTTCTAGAATTATACCATATACATATTTGAACAAATTAGTAAATTATATGTCTTTAATTTGTCAAGTAACTTTTTTTTTTACCCAACATATCACTGATTTTACTTATTTTTGTTCACTGTCTACCTCTTCCTCTGTCTCATACTAATGTATAAGTTGATGAAGACAAGTATTTCTGGGTTTTTGTTCATGACTATCTTCCCAGAATCTAAAACAAGACCCAACATATTATAAGCATTCTAAAAATGTAGAATTTAAGTGAATTAAGATATTTAAGTGAAATCAGAATATGAAATCTTTAATTTAATTAATCAGAAATATTTAAGTGAAATAATCAAAAAGAATATGTAAAATTCTGTTGAGCAATCATTTTGTTACTAACCTATAAAAGGGACAAGAATATATTAGTTAAAAATAATAAAAACCAGGCCAGAGTAATATCATATAGCAGGTAGAAAGAACACTTGTTTTACAAACAATCAACCCAGAGTTCAATCCCAGCACCATACATGGTCACTTGAGTCCAGCAGGAGTGATCTCTGAGTGCAATCAGGAGTAAGCTCTAGCACTGAATATGGCTCAAAGGCAAAAAAAAAAAAAAAAAGAAAGAAAGAAAAGAAAAGAAAAAGAAAAGAAATAAAAACAAAACAAAAAACTCCACGATAATCAGGGTCATGTGATTTGATTTCTATAGTCCAATATTACTTTCAGTATTCTAAGTAAATACATGAAATGGAAACATTTTTCTAAGACACAGAGTAAGAAAATACCCATATTTCTAAGAATTAGCCAGGATATATCATATTTATCAAATTCTAGAAGTTCATTATAATCATAAACTTACGATTTGGGGTACCCAAACAAGGGCAGTACCTCCTTGTTTGAATTTCATTTGCGTCAAAGCTGTTTTACTAGAAAAATCATAGATTCGAATAGAGCCTAAAGAGAAAGTTTTAAAGAAAAAAAATATAGCTATATATATATATATGTGTACATTTAAAATAACTTTTCTTCACTTTACATATTGAATAGTATAACAAGAAATTCACATTTAACTAGTTCAACTGAGAATCCAGTACCAATTATTTTAAGTTATTTATAAATGATAAGTCAGGTAATTTATAATCATGAATAATAAAGAAAGCAATTGACAACTGACTGGTAGATAGATATTACCTTATTAATATATATATGTTCATAACCAGAGACAGAAGAAGATGAAAGGATAAATATAAATAATGCCAAAATGAACAATATTTTAAGTAATTTATTAATTACAATATTAGTATAATAATCATGGCTGTGTGGGTGAGTGACTCTTGACTGTAAAATCTTACCTCACTTGCATTAACTTCCCTTTTAAGAAAAATTCTCAGTTAGTTCAATGAAATGTGGGGGTTTTTTTGCATTGAAAACAAAACAATACAAAAAGACCAGGCGTATTTTTAACAGTTTCTACTTACAGTCCAAAGCAGTAGTGGCCATGAGATATGTGACAGGAGAAAGAGCCAAGGCTTCAATGGGCCCGGAATGGAAGGAGAAGAGACATTCTGGATCTTGAGTCTGACAGTAAGATGACAGACAGCCTGTTAGATCTCAAGGGTAGTTTTCACATAGATTTAAGGTCAAATTTAAAGAAAGAGAACTAATTGCTTCTCAACCTTTTGCCTAAGATCAAGTGTAGTTAAAAAAAAATTGAAAGTAGGGGCCAAAGCAGTGGTGCAAAGGATAAGGCTCTGCCATGCCTGCGCTAGCTTAGGACGGACATCGGTTCAATCCCCCAATCCCCCAGCTTCCCATAAGGTCCCCCAAACCAAGAGCGATTTCTGAGCACATAGCCAGGAGTAATCCCTGAGTGTCACAGGGTGTGCCCCAAAACCAAAAAAAGAAAGAAAGAAAGAAAGAAAGAAAGAAAGAAAGAAAGAAAGAAAGAAAGAAAGAAAGAAAGAAAGAAAGAAAGAAAGAAAGAAAGAAAGAAAGAAAGAAAGAAAGAAAGAAAGAAAGAAAGAAAGAAAGAAAGAAAGAAAGAAAGAAAGAAAGAAAGAAAGAAAGAAAAGGCCTATAAAATCAGAAAGATATATCTGAATATAACATTATTAAAACATAATAGGCTAGGAAGACTGAATAGGTAATAATTTTGGAATTAGAAAAAGCTGTGCTTTCATGGCCTTTTAAGATTGTGTGATTTTGCACAAGAAGTTCTACTCCATTCTTTATCAACAAAATGAGATAATTGCAACTTCACATGTCTATTAACCAGGAACCTGTGAGGATCACTAGAGATAATAAAAATGAGAATGGTCTATATATCGCAAAACTAGATATAAAGTCCTGACTCTAAAATTTTCTGGTTAATTTTTCCATAAATTTCATTTATTCTGGGGCTGGAGATAGCACAGCAGTAGGGTATTTGCCTTACATGCAGCCGACCTGGATGGACCCTGTTCAATTCCTGACATCCTATATAGTCCCCCAGCCTTTTATGAGTTTATGAGTGCAATTTATGAGTGCAGAGCCAGGAGCAACACCTGAATGCCACTGGGTGTGGCCCAAAAACCAATCAATCAAAAAGAAACCCCAAAAACCAATTAATCAATAAAGTTTAAACATTTATTTATTCTGAATAAATTCTCAGGAGTAAGATGTGTTAAATAGTTTTTGTTTGTTGTTTGTTTGTTTTTTGATGAAGACAATAATCAAATTAAAGAAAGGTTTAGTTTTGGTTTGGTTTGGTTTTAGTTTTTTGGGTCACACACCCAGTGATGCTCAGGGATTACTCCTGGCTATGTGCTTAGAAATTGCTCTTGGTTTGGGGGGCCATATGGGACGCTCGGGGATTGAACTGCAGTCCATCCTAGGTTAGCGTGTGCAAGGCAGATGCCCTATCACTTGCACCACTGCTCTGGCCCCAAGAGGTGAGTTTTGCCTTTATTTTTTTTCTATAGGTCATACTCAGTGGTATGCAGGGAAGTTTCCTGGTTCTGCATTCAGGGATCACTCCTGGTGAGCTCATGGGATCATATAGGGAACAGGTTGGCTGAGTGCAAGTCACTAGCTCTCTCTCTCTCTCTCTCTCTCTCTCTCTCTCTCTCTCTCTCTCTCTCTCTCTCTCTCTCTCTCTCTCTCTCTCTCTCTCTCTCTCTTTTGGTTTTTGGGTCATATCCGGCAGCGCTCAGGGGTTACTCCTGGCTCTATGTTCAGAAATCGCTCCTGGCAGGCTCATGGGACCATATGGATGCCAGGATTTGAACCCCCGACCTTCTGCATGAGAGGCAAACGCCTTACCTCATGCTATATCTCCAGCCCCAGCTCCGGAGATATAGCTTCTTTCTTAAAGAAAGAAGATACTGTGAAGATTTTCTTCTGAAAAAAGAGCAGTGAAGATTTTTATATAAAACTTAGGACATTTTTAAAAGAGAAGAGAGAAACAGGCAACTTACAATATTTGAAAAACTGAGATCAAGTTTCCATATGGCTCCATTGGCATCCTAGAAATTAAATATTTATGATTTTAATTTTATAACTTTTTAGTTAAAAAGTAAATTTATTCCTATGATATAAAGTACACTATTCAAAATATATACATATCTTAATATGTATACTTATTTTAAATGCAGTTAAAATTTAACAGTAGCATTGATAGAGAGAAGGTTACATTGGTGAAGGGGGGGGGTTTACCTTTTATGACTGAAACCCAACTACAAACATGCTTGTAACCATGGAAAAAGATAATAAAATAAAATTTAACAAAAGTAATTTCTATGTCTTCAGACACAATCACATTCTAAAGCAATTTGATAATATTTATAGTATAATCTAATAAAATAGTCCTAGTTTTATACATAACAAATGCAGATCAATAAAATACGAAAATTCCAGAAAATTATAATTTAAATACAATACTACTCTTAATAACATAATATACTTATATTTATAATAAAGTATTTTTTATATTTATGTTATGTTAAGGAATCAGGAAGAATACAATTTACCTGAGCCAACCAAACATTATTTCCAACTTGATTCATTTTTATCATGGAGAAGAGTTTGACATTCTTGTCGACTTGGAGTTCATTAATGGACTCAATCTCTAGTATTCCAGTATCATCTATCATATCAGCAGTATCTATCGTCTCAAAGTCCCATATCTTATTTTTAAAAAAGATAACATTATAATAAATTAACATTTTGTGAATATATATATATATTTTATAAGATAAAAAGGCACCATTTTTTCAAACGTAATTTCTTCTTATTTCATGAGTATGATTTTCTACTTATTCATGGTAGTGAGTTATTAAAAATACAAGCCTTGGGGCCGGAGAGATAGCATGGAGGTAAGGTGTTTGCCTTTCATGCAGGAGGTCATCGGTTCGAATCCCGGCGTCCCATATGGTCCCCCGTGCCTGCCAGGAGCAATTTCTGAGCGTGAAGCCAGGAATAACCCCTGAGCACTGCCGGGTGTGACCCAAAAACCACAAAAAAAAAAAAAAAAAAAAAAATACAAGCCAGCCAAAAACACTAACCATCCCCTAAAATTCTACTCCAAACTGGGAAATAATAAGCTGCTGTATTTTGCTTTATTTTTATAGATATTAATATGAAAATACATTCCTAATTAATTTGCCCAAAGTACACTTAATTTAAAAGTGTCTATCTTTGGGAGAGTGGTGGTGCATCGGTAGGGCATTTGCCTTGCACACGGCTGACCTAGGACAGACCACGGTTCTATCCCCGGAGTCCCATATGGTCCCCCCAAGCCAGGAGAGATTTCTGAGCGCAAAACCAGGAGTACCCCCCTGAATGTCACCGGATGTGTGGCCCAAGAAACAAACAAACAAACAAAAAAATGTGTCTATCTTTACTACACATATAGGCCTAAAAAATAAATGAGCCCACCCACCCACAGCCCCGCCCTCTCTCTTACACCACGCTCTGGGAGAAGAGACCCCCTTAGCCATTGACTCGGAGCTGCTGCTTGCTGTCCTGGGCAAGGGTACAGTTGGAAAATGAAGAGCCAAGTCTGGAGTCAGACTCATGCATTGAAGCAAGAAAACAGCAAGCCAAACCTAGGGGCGCAGCCTTCCCAGGGGCAGCTTCTTATCCTGCTGCAAAATAATCCCTCCTTTTAAACTTGTTTTAAACTTCATGGCATTATGGAAGACTGACGGTGATTTAGGAAAGAAGCAACCTGAGTCTACAAAAGAAATCACAGTAGGGGCCAGAGCAATAGCACAGTGGGTAGGACATTTGCCTTGCACGCAGCTTACACGGGGGTTCAGAAGTTTAGGGGTTCTAAACCCAGCATCCCATATAGTCCCTGAGCTTGCCAGAAGTGATTATTATGGACAGAGTCAAAGTAATCCCTGAACACCGCCTGTTGTGACCAAACAAACAGACAGACAAACCATTGAAAAGTAGCATAAAACCCAACACCCCTTGTGGATAAAGATTGCAATTCTGCAGACTTAATCAATAGTAATCTAGATAATCTTTCTGAAATGGAGTTCACAGTGGAAATGCTTCAGATGTCCAACTAGCTCAAAGAAACAATGGAACATACTGCCAATTAAACACACGGGAATATGAGAACAGAATTAAGAAAAATATAAACAGAAATGTCAATAATAAGTGGAAAATATTTTACAAGCATTCATCAAGAAGGAAAAAACAGCTTACATAAATAAGTTGGTGCACAATTTAAGAAATTGGAAATAATCCCCCAAAAAAGCCAAAAGCAGGTACAGAAGAGAAAATAACAAAACTGAAAACATAAATTAATAAATGAACTCCCTAAAAATCCAAAAGAAAGCAAGAGTTGGTTCTTTGAAAAGGTAAGGAGTGAGTAAGAAATGGCTGACTGTGGGGACTGCCAGGTGAAGTGCTGATTGCTTCACCTGCGGAGTCTCCACCTTGCTGTGCTTCTTCTAAGGAAACTGAGGACCTCAAGGGAGCCCTGTCCTATGCTTCTCTGTCTTTTCTGAATCCTTGAAGCTCTCCTCAGAGCCCTGGGAAGCGAACCCCACAAAACACTGCATTCTGAAGCTACCTAGCGAGTGAATGAGTAAGAAATGGCTGACTGTGGGGACTGCCAGGTAAAGTGCTCATTGCTTCACCTGAGAAGTCTCCACCCTGCTGTGCTGCTTCTGAGGAAACCGAGGACCTCAAGGGAGCCCTATCCTGTGCTTCTCTGTCTTTTCTGAATCCTTCAAGCTCTCCTCAGAGCCATGGGAAGCGAACCCCCCAAAAACTACATTCTGAAGCTACCCAGCGAGTGAATGAGTAAGAAATGGCTGACTTTACAAGCCCAGAAAGGGGAAGCCGCTGAACTCAGCTGGAAATCAGATGCCAGCACCCCTATCTGCCTGTCTTCAGTGCCGTGCTCTATTTTCGGCCTGATTTCATCCTCTTTGGCTCATCTGCAGACGGCTCGCTTCCCTGGAGCCTTCCCTGGAGGTGAGCTTACACGCCTAGAAAGGAGAAACCACTGAACTCTGCTGGAACTCAGATGCCAGCACCCCATCTGCCTGTCTTCTGTGCTGTGCTCAATTTTCAGCCTGATCTCATCCTGTGTGTGGCTCATCTGCTGACAGCTTGCCTTCCCTGGAGCCTTTCCTGGAGGTGAGTTTACAAGCCCAGAAAGGGTGGAGCCAGAGGAGCATGGCCGCTCTGCTGGAGCACGGCTGCTCCGCTTCGCTTTCCGGCCATGCACATCATTTAGACAATGAATACAACCACAACACATAGAAAAACCCACAATACAAGTGTGACAATGGGGAAACAACGCAGGCCAGCACCAGACATAGATAATGACAATGGCAACTCTGATGACTTGAACATGACCAACCAACTAGTCAGTCACTCAGAGAAGGAGTTGAGAGTCGAAATATGGAAGATGTTCAAAGAACTCAAAGAAAGTATAGAAGAGAACACTAATAAGAATCAAGAGAATATGAAGATAGAAATCAGAAAACTCCAAACTGAAATTTCAGGTCAAATAACAGGTCTGAAAAACTCAGTAGATGAATTGAAGAAAAACATGGTTGAGTTTTCCCATGGGTTAACAGCAGCTGAGGATAGAATTAGTACACTAGAAGATGAGATGAATAACAACTCCATACAGCAGAAGAAATTGGAAAAAAAGCCTTAAAGCAAACGATCAAACATTGGAAAAATTAGTCAAAGAATGGGAACAGATAGAAATAGAAGTCTATGATAAGCTCAACAGAAACAATTTAAGAATCATTGGAGTCCCAGAGACCCAGGAAGAAAATGTCCAGGAAGAATCAATGGTCAAGAACATCATTAAAGAGAAACTACCAGAGCTAAAGAATACATGTGATCAAATCCTGCATGCCCGAAGAGTACCAACTAAAAGAGACCCAAGAAAAAACGCCCCAAGACACACCCTAGTCACAATGACAAATCCCACAGATAGAGACAGAATTCTGAAAGCAGCAAAATCGAAAAGAGAAATTACATTCAAGGGAACATCCTTGAGATTCACTGCAGACCTGTCACCGGAAACACTCAAGGCCAGAAGGCAGTGGTGGGACATAGTGACAAAACTCAATGAAATAAATGCTTTGTCTAGAATACTGCACCCAGCAAAACTCACTTTCAGGTTTGAAGGAACAATACATGGATTCACAGACAAACAACAGCTCAGAAACTTTACAGACTCAAAACCATTCTTAAAAGAAAAACTGAATGGCCGAATTTAAGACAAGACTGACCAAAAGACACACCAAACTTTGATATAAAGATGGTACTAACTCCCAGGACAATTCTTTCTCTCAATGTCAATGGACTAAATGCACCAGGTAAGAGGCACAGAGTGGCTAAATGGATCAAAAAAGTCAATCCAACCTTCTACTGCCTACAAGAAACGCACCTGAATAGTCAGAACAAACATAGACTCAAAATAAAAGGCTGGAGGAAAATCATCCAAGCAAACAACACCCATAAAAAAGCTGGAGTGGCCATACTAATATCAGATGATGCAAACTTTATACTTAGGAAAGTTGTAAGGGACAAAGATGGACATTTTGTACTAATCAAGGGATATGTAGAGCAGGAAGAAATCACTCTCCTAAACATATATGCACCGAATAAGGGGACAGCAAAATATTTAATACAATTGTTGACAAGTCTGAAAAATAATATCAATAACAACACAGTAATTGTGGAAGACCTCAACACGCATTGCCAACACTTGACAGGTCAACCAGACTGAAACCCAACAAGAATATACTAGACCTGAAAAGAGAAATGGAAGAAAGAGGCCTAGTAGATATATACAGGACACTCCACCCCCAAAAGCCCGGATACACAATCTTCTCTAATGTACATGGGATATTCTCCAGGATAGACTACATGCTATCACATAAAACATACCTCCATAATATCAAGAGAATAGAAATTTTGCAGGCTACCTTCACTGATCACAAGGCCCTGAAATTATATGTGAACCACAAAGGAACACAGAAGAAAAACTTTAATACCTGGAAGTTAAACAGCCTAATACTGAATAACAAGTGAGTCTGAGATAAAATCAAAGAGGAAATCAAAATCTTCCTAGAAACAAATGACAATGGAGACACAAACTATCAGAACCTATGGGACACAGCAAAAGTGGTACTGAGAGGAAAATTTATAGCTTTGCAAGCACACATCAGGAAAGAAGAAGGGGCATACCTGAATAGCTTAATGACACAGTTCATAGAATTAGAAAGTACTCAACAAAAGGACCCAAAAATAGGGAGACAGAAGGAAATAACAAAGCTGAGAGCAGAAATCAATGAAGTGGAAACCCAAAAAACAATCCAAAAGATCAACGAAAGCAGAAGTTGGTTCTTTGAAAAAATAAACAAGATTGATAGACCACTGGCAAAATTAACAAAGAAAGAGAGAGAAAAACTTGATAACTCATATAAGAAATGAAAAACGAGAGATCACTACTGATATGGTAGAGATCCAAAAGGTAATCAGAAACTACTTTGAGAAAATCTATGCCACTAAAAATGAAACCTCGAAGAAATGGATAAATTTTTGGACTCTTATAATCTTCCACAGTTGAATGAAGAGGATATAGCATATCTAAACACACCCATCACTATTTAGGAAGTTAAGACAGTAATCAAATGTCTGCCCAAAAACAAAAGTACAGGCCCAGATGAATTTACTAATGAATTCTTTCAAACCTTTCAATCCTGGCAAGACTCTTTCATGAAATCGAAAAAACAGGAAAACTTCCAAATAGCTTTTATGAAGCCAACATCACCTTGATACCTAAACCAGACAGAGATGCTACCAAAAAAGAAAATTACAGACCAATATCACTGATGAATACAGATGCAAAGATGCTCAACAAAATCCTGACAAATAGGATTCAATGCCTCATTAAGAAGATTATTCACTACGATCAAGTAGGTTTCTCACAGGAATGCAAGGCTGGTTAAACATCTGTCAATCTATCAACATAATACACAATATCAACAACAAGAAAAATAGAAATCACATGATCATATCAATAGATGCAGAGAAAGCATTTGATAAGGTCCAACACCCACTCTTGATCAAAACTCTCAGCAAGATATAAACTCAAGCAATATAGTTAAGGCCATATACCACAAGCCAGAGGCAAATATTGTCCTCAATGAAGAAAAACTGAAAGCCTTTCCTCTAAATTCTGGCACAAGACAAGGCTGTCCCCTCTCACCACTCCTATTTAACATAGCACTGGAAGTACTTGCTATAGTGATTAGGCAAGAAAAAGATATCAAGGGAATCCAGATAGGAAAGGAAGAAGTCAAGCTCTCGCTGTTTGCAGTTGACATGATACTCTACTTAGAAAACCCTAAAGTCTCTACGAAAAAGCTTCTAGAAAAAATAGACTCATATAGCAAGGTGGCAGACTACAAAATTAACACACAAAAATCAATGGCCTTTCTATACACCAATAGTAATAAAGAAGAAATAGACATTAAGAAAACAACCCATTCACAATAGTGCCACACAAACTCAAATATCTTGGAATCAACTTGACTAAATATGTGAAGGACCTATACAAAGAAAACTATAAAACTCTGCTCCAAGAAATAAGAAAGGACACGCGGAAATGGAAGCACAGACCCTGCTCATGGATTGGCAGGATTAACATCATCAAAATGGCAATACTCCCCAAAGCGTTGTACAGATTTAATGCGATCCCTCTAAAAATACCCATGACATTCTTCAAAGAAGTGGATCAGGCACTTTTGAAATTCATTTGGAACAATAAACACCCTAGAAGAGCTAAAGCAATCATTGGGAAAAGGAATATGGGAGGAATTACTTTCCTCAACTTTAAACTGTACTACAAAGCGATAGTTACCAAAACAGCATGGTATTGGAATAAGGACAGGCCCTCAGATCAGTGGAATAGGCTTCAATACTCTGAGAATGTTCCACAGACATACAGTCACCTAATTTTTGATAAAGGAGCAAGAAATCCTAACTGGAGCAAAGAAAGCCTCTTCAACAAGTGGTGTTGGCACAACTGGCTAGCCACTTGCAAAAAATTGAACTTAGACCCCCAGCTAACATCATGTATGAAGGTTAAATTCAAATGGACAAAAGACCTTGATATCAGACTTGAAACCATAAGATATATATAAAAACACATAGGTAAAACACTCCAGGACATTGAGACTAAAGGCATCTTCAAAGAGGAAACTGCACTCTCCAAGCAAGTGAAAGCAGAGATTAACAGATGGGAATATATTAAACTGAGAAGCTTCTGCACCTCAAAAGAAATAGCACCCAGGATACAGTAGCCCCCTACTGAGTAGAAGAACTATTCACCCAATACCCATCAGATAAGGGGCGAATCTCCAAAATATACAAGGCACTGACAGAAATTTACAAGAAAAAAAACATCTAATCCCATCAAAAAATGGGGAGAAGAAATGGACAGGCACTTTGACAAAGAATAAATACAAATGGCCAAAAGACACATGAAAAAATGCTCCACATCACTAATCATCAGGGAGATGCAAATCAAAACAACTAGGAAGTACCACCTCACACCTCAGAGATTGGCACACATCACAAAGAATGAGAACAAGCAGTGTTGATGGGGATGTGGAGAGAAAGAAACTCTTATCCACTGCTTGTGAGAATGCCGTCTAGTTCAACCTTTATGGAAAGCAATATGGAGATTTCTCCAAAAACTGGAAATCGAGCTCTCATACGACCCAGCCATGCCACTCCTAGGAATATACCCTAGGAACACAAAAATACAATACAAAAATCCCTTCCTTACACCTATATTTATTGCAGCACTATTTACCATAGTAAGACTCTGGAAACAGCCAAAATACCCTTCAACAGATGAATGGCTAAAGAAACTGTGGTACATATACACAATGGAATATTATGCAGCTTTCAGGAGAGATGAAGTCATGAAATTTTTCTATACATGGATGTACATGGAATCTATTATGCTGAGTGAAATAAGACAGAGAGAGAAAGACGCAGAATGGTCTCACTCATCTATGGCTTTTAAGAAAAATGAAAGACATTCTTGCAATAATAACTTTAAGACACAAAAGAGAAAAGAGCTGGAAGTTACAGCTCACCTCATGAAGCTCACCACAAACAGCAATGAGTTTAGTTAGAGAAATATCTAAGTTTCGAACTGTCCTAATAATGAGAATGTATGAGGGAAATAGAAAGCCTGTCTAGAGTACAGGCAGGGGTTGGGTGGGAGGAAGGAGATTTGGGACATTGGTGATGGGAATGTTGCACTGGTGATGGGTGGTGTTCTTTACATGACTGATACCCAAACACAATCATGTATGTAATAAATTTGTTTAAATAAAAATAATTTAAAAAAGAAAAGGTAAGTAAGACCAATAAATAATTAGACATCACAAAGAGACAGAATTACAAGCTGATATCCTTGATGAACACAGATTAGCAAGATTCACAGAGAGAGCCCTAATAAACCTAATCAGAAAAGGAGGGCTGTCACAACAGACATTACAGAAACCAAAGGATAATCAAATATTACTTTGAGAATCTTTATGCTACAAAATGAGAGAATTTAAAAGAAATGGAAAAATTCTTAGACTCCAATAACCTCCCATATTTGAACCAACATTATGCAGAATACCTGAACAGACTTATTCCTATCAGGGAAATTGAAATGATAATCAAAAGGCTTCCCAAATATAAAAGCCCAGGCCCAGATGGATTCACTAATAAATGCTCGCAAATCTTTAAAGAGCACCTACTGCGATCCTTTTTAGGCTTTTCCAGAAAATTGAAGAAACAAACACTCCCAGATAGTTTCTAAAAAGTTAGCATCAACCTATACCATAAGTAGACAGAGACATCACAAAGAGACAGAGAGAGAGAGAGAGAGAGAGAGAGAGTTACAAGCTGATATCCTTCATGAACACAGATGCAAAGATAGTCAACAAAAGACTAGCAAATAGAAACAAGTCATCAAAAAGCTGATATCTTTGATGAACACAGATGCAAAGATAGTCAACAAAATATTAGCAAATAGAAACAAGTCATCAAATAGGTCATACACCATAACCAAGTAGAATTAATCCCAGAGATGCAAGGATGATTTACCATAAGCAAGCCAATCAACATAATACATCATATCAATTATAAAATAAAAATCTTATAAACATATCAATAGATGCAGATAAAATAACAAGATCCAATATCCATTCATGATATAAAAAACTCTCAAAAAAGATGAGAATTGCGGAACTTTCCTCAAAATAGACAAAGTCATCTACTTCAATCCTACAGCAAATTTTATATTCAATGGGGGGTAATTAAAAGCTTTGCCTCTAAGATCTTGTACAAGACAAGGTTGACCACCTTTCTCCACTTCTATTCAATATAGTTCTGGAAGTACTTGTCATAGTAATTTGGAAAGAAAACTATATTAAGAGCTTCCTTCCACATAGGAAAGAAAAAAGTAAAACTCTCACATTTTTCAGATGACAAAATACTATATTTAGAAAATCCTAAAGACTTTACCAAAAAGCTTTTAGAAACAATAGATTTGTATAGGAAAGTGGAAGGCTACAAAATTAATATACACAAATTCATATCTTTTCTATGTACAAAATAATGAAAGATGACATATAGTAGTGTAATTCTTGAGAGGCCCAACTAGTCGGAAAAATTCATGGTCATACTAACTCAAAGCTGACTACACTAGTACCTTTCATAGGGCCCCTACAAACCGCTACTGTCACCATATGAGCTTATCAGTCTAGTGTTGCATATTCTCAAATTTGTGAGATTAAGTGGCCATTCCACACTTCCATAATTTTAATTCTGATTTCCCAGTTGGAATACACAAAATATATAAGTAAATAATTCCTACCTTCCAAGGGATAGGGTTCAGAGAGTTTGGAAAACTAATGACCAAGGTGGAGGGAATGTTACATTGGTAGCATATTAAATGCTAGAAAAACTGTAGTATGAACAACTCTGTAAACCAGTATCTAAAATAAAGAAATAAAAAAAAGTCTTTATTATCTAAGGATCAAGAAAACTTACCCGAACCCATCCATCAGACCCAATAGTGATAACTTCTCCCTCATCCAGCACTATCTGATTAATGGGACCCTGGTGACAGGGTTTTCTTGCAGAGCGACAGAGCTCCACTTTGATGAGGCCAGATTCCCAAACCAAGAGGTTTCCCCATTCTGAACCTGAGAGCACCTGCAGATGTGTAAAGAGAAAAGAATACTCATTAAAATTAATATATATATATATATTAAGCCTTGAATAGGTCAGAATTCTTTCAGTTTGTTTTCTTGGAGATGAACAGAAATTATAACAGACATGGCACTTGCCTTACATGCAACCTACCGTGGTTCAATACCTGTCATTGTCTCTGATCTCCAAGTACTGCCAGGATGTCAAAGCACAGAGCCATGAGTAAGCCTCTGAGTACCTCTGATCACACAACCCTTCTAATACACTATTTTCCCCTTGATTATGAAAGTGAAAATTTAAATAACAAAAATTGAGAAATAAAAACTTATAATTTCCTAGAAAAACACACCAATCATATTTGGTATATTTCTTTCTTCGAATGCTATGCATAGTTTATTAAGTTTAAATGACATTTGAAGTTGTGAGTCCATTAAAGAAGTCATCAGATCACAATGTATCAGTATCCCATTTTAGGCAGCAATAATTATTTAGAACTATTTCATACTAATACATTCCATCCAGCATTTCCTTTTGTCTACTTGTAGAACAAAATTTCATGAAATTCCCTTTGGAAAATGGACCTAATACTTGTGTTCAGTCTCTAAAATTTGTTTCTGTTACTCTACATCCTCATTTCCTTCACTCTTACCAAGAGTCAGATATGAGCTTCCTCAGTATTTTTCTATCTCTTGAAACTTACATATTCTTTGTTGTTCTGTTTTATCTATTATTAAACTTTAACACAATTTTAGCTCATTCTTTAAGCTTATTATATTTTTTCTCCAAGGACCACATTTACCAAAAATCACCAAAATGTTAAGAAATTACTTCTAAAATGTCTTTTGTCCAGCTTTCTTTTACTGTCTCTCGTCCTTCTTCTGAGAATAAACTTATTTTCCTTGCTTGCCCATGTCCTTGATTCATATTTCCCTCTACAACATGTGGCATTTTGTGGCAGAATTTATAACTTCTTATATTACCAATTCTACTTGTGCAATGCCTCATAACTGCCTGATTATATCTCTAATTTCCCACCCTTTCCCAGTATTATTTTATCTAACCAAATAGCAAACATTTGTTAATAATTAAAATTTTTCTTTTACATTAATTTTCTTTAGCAAATGTGGCTCTCACTCTTGCCAACCCTCACTCCCACCACTGAAAATTCCAGCAGTCGCCATCCACTACCACCATTTTCCTGGCAGAAAAAAATGGCCTGTTCTGCTACCATGCTCCAGAAGAAAATAATGGCTGCCTGTGCTTAACCATATCAAACTTAAAATCCATCTAATTTTTTTAGATCTATAAAGCTATATAAATCTATAAATCCCGGACACCTCAATATCTTATAGTTTCAGCCAAGAAGAATCACAGAAAATATGATGGGAAAGTTATATAGTAATCTACCCTTGAACGTTCTCCTTGAACGTCATGGTAAAAAAAAAATATGAGGCAAAAATAATGATTAAAAACATTGCAACTCTGAGTTAGATATATAGTACAGTGGCTAAGGTGCTTGCCTTGCATGTGTGCAACCCAAATTGGACATGCTAGTACCTTAGCATGGTGCCTCAAGCTTCACCAGGAGTAATCCCTGAGTTCCGAGCCAGTGTTAAATCAAAAGCACTGACAGGTCTGGACCCTCAAAAAAAAAAAAAAAAAACAACCATAAAACAAACAAACAAAAACCATTGCAACTCACAGAATCATATGTGCCTTAGTTTAGTGCAATAAAGGATACTTCCCCATTCCAATCATAAGATCCAATATGGAAGCTGACAAGAGAATATGAGACTTTATACTCACCACCCCATTTGGCCAGAATCACATGTTCACACAATCAAGTTGCACATAAAAGTCATCTCTCAGACCTCAAAACATGATAATAGAGCAGAAGCCACTGGCCACCTGAAGAACTAATCACACCAAATATAACAAAGAATTGTAGGAACTCACCTGCACTAGTGGATAGTGTCAAAAGAATGAGAGATACCGCACGCGTGCTGGCGCGCACAGACACACACACACACACACACACACACAAACTCGACTCTTTCCAATGAAGAATTTTAAAGTATCAGTGACTAGACTCATCCCTAATCTGAAGGCAACAACATAAAAGAGCTTCAATATATAACAAAGGAAGTGAAAGATATATGTACAGAAAAGTATAATTCACTTCTAAAAGAAACAAAATAAGACACAAGGAAAACATTCCTTGCTCATGAACTGGAAAGATCAAGATCATTAAAATGACTATAGTCAGAATATGAAAACAGCCAAACCCAACAACAGATGAGTAGCTAAAGAAACTGTGGTACATCTACACAATGGAATACTAGGCAACTGTTAGGAAAAATGAAGTTATGAAATTTGTCTATTTATGAATAGACATGGAGACTATTATGCTGAGTCTATCCATTTCCAGAGGGAAAGGGATAGACATATAGAATAACCTCACTCATTTGGTGGGATATAAGAAAAACAAGAGATAGAACGGTAATAATAATCAGAGACAACAGGAGGTCAGGAGATCCAGCCCAGGGTGAAAAGTTTGCTGCAAAGAGCAGTGAGTGTAGCTAGGGTAGAGAAGGGTCTACTAGGACAATGCTAGATGGAACCAATTCCTCTGGAAAAGAACTCAGTGCTGAAAGTAGAGAAACTAACAGTCAAGGCTCCCCTCCACTAACAATAATGCAAACCACAGTGTCAAAAAGGAAAGGGGAGGAGAGAGACAAGGAGAGAGAAGGAAAAGCAATTTGCCTGCCCGAGAGAAAGATGGGGTGGGGGATGGGGTGGAGGGGAAATATGAGACTTTGGTGATGATGATGAGAAGGATGCACTATTAAAGGATTGTATTATATTGTATGACTTAAACCCAACAATGAAATCACGATGATTAAATAAAGCAATTTGAGGGGCCGGAGAGATAGCACAGCGGTAGCACGTTTGCCTTGCAAGCACTGATGAAGGACCAATAGTGGTTCGAATCCTGGCATCCCATATGGTCCCCCGTGCCTGCCAGAAGTAATTTCTGAGCAAAGAGCCAGGAGTAACCCCTGAGCATCGCCGGGTGTGGCCCAAAAACCAAAAAAATAAAAATATAAAAAATAAAGCGATTTGAAAAATAAAATAAAATGACCATCATCAATGCAATTTACAGATGCAATATGATCCCTACTAAATTTCTCAAAAGTAGGGGCTGGAGCAATAGCACAGCATAGGGCATTTGCCTTGTACATAGCCAATCCAGGATATAAATGGGTTCAATCCCTGGCATCACATCCTTGAGCCTGCTAGGAGCAATTTTTGGTTCGTTTGTTTGTTTGCTTGCTTTTGGATCACACTGGTGGCGCTCAGTGGTTACTCCTGGCCAGGAGCAATTTTTGATCACAGAGCCAGGAGCAACTCTTGAGAGCTGCCATGGGAAAAATACATTCAGAGACTTTTAATCTATACTACAAAGCTATGGCAATCAAAACTGCCTTCTTTCTATAAGTTACAAAAAATATACTAAACTGTATCAGATCAATGGATTAGAACTGAACCCAGATAGTAAACCCTCAAATATATATTAACAGTATATCTTTGACAAGTAAATTAAATATCTAACATAAATTAAAGAATGTATCTTCAACAAATGATACTGGGGAAACCGATTAATCATATGCAAAATAATAATTTTGACTCCATACACAAAAGTCAATTAAAAGTGGGTTAAATATCTATATAAAACATGTCTCTCTAAAATACATTGAGAAAAGCATTGTAAGAACTCTTGAAGATCTTGTCTTCAGAAGTCTACAATGACACAACTTCACTTGGCAAGGGCTAGGGCTGGAGCGATAGCACAGCAATATGGTGCTTGGCAGATCCAGGACTGACCTGGCTCCATCCTTGGCGTCCCATATGGTTCCTCTAGCCAGGAGTGATTTCTGAAGGCATAGCCAGGAGTAACTCCTGAGTGTCACTGGGGGTGGCCTGACACCCCTCCAAAAAAAAAATCAAAAGCAGAAATAAAAAATGTGACTGTCAAATGTAAAATCTTCTGTGCTACAAAAGGAATGTGGCATAAAATTTAAAAACACTCTACTGATTGAGATAAAACATTTCCACACCATATACCAAGAGATAATCTTCAAAATACAAAAGTACTTTCAAAGGTCAACAACAACAAAATAAAAATGGGGAGAGCAGGGCCAATAAAATAGAGGGTAAAGCTTGCATAAGTCAACCTTAGTTCTATTTTTGGCACTAAATATAGTCTCTAATCACTGTCAGGAGTAGTTTCTGAGTACAGAGAAAGGAGTAACTCCTGAGTACTTTCAGGTATCGCCTCAACTCCTCCCCCCCCAAACAACCCCCTAGAAATGGGGAAAGGATTAGAATAGACATAGGAATAGAGGATAAGGAATAAGGCATAAAGATGGCCAACCAGCACATGGAAAAAATGCTCATCACTGATTATCAGGGAAATATGAATCAATACCACAGTGAAATATCTTCTTATACCAGCAAAAACAGTCTATATGAAAAAGAACAGAAACAATAAGTTTCTATATATAAGTTCTATATATCAGAGATATATAGAAAAAAAGGGAACATTTATTCACTGCTCGCTGTGCAGTTACATGGTGCAATTACTTTAGAAAATGGTTTAGATATTTCTCAAAACATTATGAATAGAAGGCTGGAGTGATAGTACAGTGGGTAGGGTGCTTGCTTTGCATGAGGCCGACCCATGTTTAATTCCCAGCACCCGATATTGTTCCAAGCCACCAGGAGTTATACCATAGACAGGAGTAACCTCTGAGCATTGCTGAGTGTTGCCCAAAAACCAACCAACCAAATAAACAAACAAAACATTGTGAATAGTACTTCCATATAACTCAGCAATTCCTCTCCTGAGCAGCTACCACAACAAAACAAAATCACTAATTTGAAAAGACATATACACACCTATGTTCATCACAGCACAGTTTATGATTTAAGATCTGGATTCTAAGATCTAGAAACAACCCAAGTACCTGATAAAATATAAGTGGATAAAGAAATGGTTGAATACATACACAATGGAATACTACGCAGGTATGTGAAAAAAGATGAGATTATTTTACTCATATGCAGATACTAAGAAACAAAGAAAGAAACTATATAGTCTGCAATTTAAACATATATGAGACATGAGCTATAGAACTGGGAACTAGAGGCTAAAAGGAATGGCACAGGAAAAGGATGATGGATTAATGGTAGAGGGATCTTGAAACACCAGTAGAAGAATTGGTGCATTAGTTCTGTATCTGTAAAATAATGAATTAAATAATATTATAAACTATGATACCTCAATTAAACAATAAAAATTTAAATATAATAGAATTAAAATACCTGAAAAAAGTTATTTTTCCATATTAAAAGTAGTATTTAATTGTTATTTGATAAAAAAATCCTTGCTTGCTTTTTTATGTATATGATAGTCAGTAAAAACAGAAAATGATATATATGGATTATGAAAAATTTATGTGTTAATTAAAATTTATAATCTGAAGGAGAAAAATTAAACATTCATTATGATTATAGTATGTGATATTGATAATACTAAAAATGCATTTTAAAATGTAAAATGTACTTTCATATATGTATGTCACTTGAAAACATGTGCAGACCAGTGGTTGTACTCACCTTTCCATCCGGGAACTCCACATAACCTTCTATATCAGTAGTGGCTGTTTTACCAAAACGACCCAATGAACCCTGAAGCTTAAGACCAGTGAATGTTTGAGCCATTTCCCAGAACCTACAAATAAAAAGGACTTCAAAGATTTCAAAGACTTTTTAATTTTAACATTACCCAAGCATTTACATTTCATATACCACATGTACTACTTCATTTAATTATCTGACCAACCATAAATTAAGAATCTAATACCTATAAGGCAAAGTTCTAGGCAATATAAATTTGACACCAAGCAAAAGTGACAAAGAAATTTTTACCTGCCTATGTAGAGATTTTACATTTTAGAGCTGTACTGCCATATGCAATTGCCACCAACCATATGTAACATTTTAGGTATGTGTCAAGTAGTTAGCATTAAATAATGACTTTAAGTCAGTATTTTAAACAGATGATTTAGAGAACTCAAGTCACTTGCGGCAAGTGTCTACCTGAGTGCACAGAATAGAACATATGCAGACTCGTAGAAATTTTTACTGAAGAATAGGAGAGTACTCTTGGAGGATGTGAAGTCTTTCCCTAAAACTCCTTTTTATTTGTTGCATAACTTGTGAATGATTTTCTTGATCATATTGTGCCTTTCTAAAGCCATCCTAAATCCTAGTTTTATAAAAAGAAGGGGGAAAGTACTTTACATTGTTGTTTTGAATAATAGCTTATGCTCTAAAATTGCTCATAACTGAAAAAAAAATAAAAGACCACTTTCTATGTCTACTGGTTCTTAATAGTGACCAGCCAACCCTAGTTTCTGAAAAGTCTGCCAGGCCACCAGGGGCAACAGAATGCCCAGAAGTTAGGTCAGCAGCACCAGTGACCAAAGGCCTGCTCTGCAGAGCTCATTGCTGAAGCACTCCCAGCACAGACAGGCCACTTTGCCACCATGGGATCTATAAACTAAGAGTTTGTGTATCAGGTTTGAGAATACACCCACATGCCCAAGCACAGTAACTACACCATTCGTGATCATCACAGGTGGGTAAATCAATTCAAGCTACCAATAGTGCCCTTTTTTACAGAAGGAAACAGCAGGTGATCTTGAACTCAGGAGCAAACCCAGAAGTCAAAACCAGGACCACCTCTTTCCAAAGTTCAAACTGTCCCAGGCTGCTTTAACAAGAGAGTTAAAATAGCCTGTGAGAATGGTTGGATATCTCAGAGTACTCATCTTGTGCAGCTTTCTACAGAAAATTTATATTCTGAGGAAAGCCTAGAATGGTCCTTCCCCATTTGTCCAATTGAAATTTATAAATTCTATAATTTCTAAATAAAAATTTTGTATATGTATATGATATAATTAACTTGATATTGATAATAACAATGTCTCCAGATAGTCCATCTCCTTAGCTTATACTTTTAGAATAATTTACTAATGGTTCTATTAGTCATACTTGATGTGGCCTGATCCTGCTGTAGTCAGCTGCTCATCATTTTCAGGATTGAAAGTAATTTTAAAAACATCCTGGGAAAAAGCTTTTGTCCTCAGTATAGGCTGTTCTTCTCTCCAATTCCAAATGGTCATTGTATAATCAGGGCTGCTCCCAACAGAGGCAAGCATGGAACCATAGCAGTCAAAGTCCACATAAGCATACCCCAGTCTGGCCCCATCTGAAAGGATAAATAGGGATCTAATTTCAATAATTTCAATTTGAAAGTATATTCTTTTAAATAATGTACACCATTGGTGAAGTTATACTGATGGAAGAAGACTAAAGAGCAATCATAAAATTATTCTTCACTCTTGGCATTGGAAATAAATTGCATTGGAATGAAAAACATGGTATAGTGTGAAGACGGTGAAGGGGGATAAAATCACACTTGCATAAAAAAAGTAACTGAAAATATAGTCCATTTAATGAAGGGGAAGGTGGTAAAATATAGAGAGTATAGAGAAATCAATTTGCAATTAAAAATAAGTCACTAGGAGCTGGAGTGTATAGTACATCAGGTGGGCATTTGCCTTGCACACAGCTGACCTGGCTTTTATCCCCAGCACCCCATATGGTCTCCTGAACACCCCCAGGATTCTTGACCACAGAGCTAGCAGTAAGCTCTGAGCAATGCCTGATGTGGCTAAAAACAAACAAACAAAACAAACAAACAAAAAAAAAAACCCGACAAAACAAAAAAAAAAACATGTCACTAAAAATAACCACAAATCAAAATAGTAGTGATTTCAGGTTTTTAATTATGTATAGGAAAATCAACAGATCAGACTAAACAAATCAACAACTCTTTTTGCATCCCTTTGAAAGGGAAGAACACAGAGTAAACCACTTCATCTGAGACTGGAGAGAAGGACAGATGAAAAAAGGAATTTGCCAGCACCGACTTAAGAAAGGAAACCCTAGGCTCATGCACGGGTCATCAAACGATTTAAACAGAGGGCCAGGAGCGATAGCACAGAGGTAGGGTGTTTGCCTTGCACACTGCTGACCTGGGTTCGATCCTTGGCATCCCAATATGGTCCCTTGAGCACTGCCAAGAGTGACTTCTGAGTGCAGATAATCTCTATACTCCACCAGGTGTGGCCCAAACCCCTCCCCCAAATCTATGAATAAATTCCTATGCGCACTGCACGTATCATATTTTGAAGTAAAAAAAAAAGCACCAGTGGGCTGGATAAATGTGCAGGCAGCATGAGGACACCTGCCCTAGAGGGAAATAATATCTGGCTATTAAAGCCTTAAATGTAACTCATTAATTCTAAGTCTCAGTGCAAAGAAGTGTGACTTCAGAAAAACTTAGGAACCCTGACTGCTACAATGGTGTTACGATGATTTTTTGATTCCACAATGATTTTTCAGAATGTGGTTCACCTTGAACATGGAATATTTGTTAAGTTCTTACTGAACTTACCTCTAAGAAGTCTGTAGGGTTTCAGGGAAGGAAATTCATAGATGATAATATTTGGATAATTTCCTTTTTCAGCTACTGTGAAGTAAGTTTTTTCGGGATGAACCTATAAAAATAAAATTTCACTAAAATATTAAAAGGAATATTTTGGATTAAAGCACTTATTAATGCACTGTTTACTTATAATGCTACTTCATATAACTTTTTTTTAGGATTCACTGATATAGAAAACTCAAAAAAGTTTATCTAAGAAGTTTTTGATAGATATTATTTAAATTTAAAAACTTTAATAATATTTATTTTAAATTTTACTTTAAATTATATTTAGTTCTATAATTTTTAAGACTGTCATCAGAAAAGCTAGAGAAATGCATCTCAATATCTAGTATGTATAATTCATGGTTGATGAAGCTCAAACTGCAGACTCCACTACTCATTTTGAATTCAGCTGAGTAGGGCTGGACCTGGAGAGTATACATTCCTAACAAGTTTTCAGTTGTTACTGATGTTTCAGGTCCGTAAAAAGGCTCTGAGAACAATTAGGATAATTGAGTCACTGCCTGAAGACAAACCAAGTTTTTCAGTATAGAAAGTTTTACAGAATATAAAATAAAAAGAATAAGTTATATCTCAATATTAGATGTAGTCCAAACAAACTTATTACAAATGGATTTATATGTGCTGGAAGAATAATAGTTAATCCAGATGAAGAGAAAATATAGTAAATATGCCCCCAGATAAGTTACTTTTTGACAGCATTTCAATGAAAGCCATATAAATTATAATTTTATGTTCACTTGGATTGTTTTTATCCACTGGTAAATCAATGCGCACAAAGAGCAAATGAAATTGTCAGAAAGAAAGTAGGCAAAAGGTTTGGTATTGACATAGATTAAACAGAAGCTCTACATCCCACAAAATCTAACTCTTTTTCTTCCTCCTACATTTGGGATGACAACTGCCTTTTACGTATGGGTAAATTTCCTCATTTCCATTTACGTGAATATCTATCATTCAATCTCTTGAGATTTATAGAACTAGATACTCAATGAAACTATACTGAAAACATTATGTACTAGAAATTAAACTTTATGTGAATTAGGTCCCTTATATTTTCTGTCAATCTTGTAAGATCAATACCACGATCATTCCCTTAATGATTGCTGAAGAAATGAAACAAAAAAGAAGTTAAAATTTTGCCCTAAGTTATACAACTAAAAGTGTGAGATTGGAAAAAATACAGCATGCAGGGTAGTTGCCTTATAAATGGAAGACCTGGGTCTGAGCTACAGCATACAATATGGTCCCCTGAGCACTGCTAGTAGTAATTACTGAGTGTAGAAGTCAGGAGTAACCCCTAAACTTCACTGGAGGTGACCCCCCAAAAAAGTGTGAAAAAGGGGCCAGAGCGATCACACAGCGGTAGGGCGTTTGCTTTGTACGTGGCTGATCGAGGACAGATCTTGGTTTGATCCTGGTGTCTTATATAGTCCCCCAGCCAAGAGAGATTTCTGAGTGCATAGCCAGGAGTAAGCCCTGAGCGTCACCGGGTGCGGCAAAAAAAAAAAAAAAAAAAGTGTGAAAACTTTCTTGCCAAAAGTTGGAAAAAGAAATTGAAAGCAAAAAGTAACTGGATCAAAATCTAGGAAAAACAACTCAAGACTTTCTATATCCCTATTTTAAAGAGATTATTGTGTAGAATATGTGGTCATGAAAAGCTGATTTGTATCTTGGGAAAATCTTTTATCTTTCTAGGTGCTGTCTACAGTTAGTAACTTTTTCAATTACTAACACTGGAAACTGCTCTGGCAATAAGTTTTGGTGTTTTGCTTTATTTTTAGTGGAGACCTAGAACTAAAGACCTTACACTAAAAATATAGATTCACATTATCTTTCAAAGAAGATACATTGCTCCAAACACATTTCCTTAAATAATAATTCCTCATGCACAAAAGGATAACTGTCTCTGGAAATGAGGGGACAAAGGCAATACAGGCTCCTGAGACTATCATGGCACCACCAGTTCTATCACACACAGAAACAAATTCCCTGTAAACATTTAACAGCTCGGTCTCAGTGGATGAGGAGTAGGATTTTTATTCTTGATCAAACAGACTTCTAATTACAGTGACTTTTAGTAATCATGTATCTGGTGAGATCATTTCAGACTCAGAAATTTGGGGATTATCTCTGTTTTCTGCACATCTTTCGCTAGTTCTTCCCTCAGGTTTGAGCACTTTTCAATTTATTTCTTTGATTGTGGCCTTTGTTTCCCTCTCTCTTCACATTCTGAAATGCTCGTATCTCTTTGTAATGAATATATTTTTCATAGTTTCTTCATTTGTCCAAAAATTTATTTCTCACCTTCCACTTAAATAACTATTATCATTTTCATCTCCAATATTTTATTTATATTTTCCCTCTGTGAGCATAAGACTACTTGATAAATTCTCCATATTAGACTGAGTTCCATATGATATGTCTTTATATCCAGCTTCTGTATTGGGAATTTTTAAAATAAGATTATTCAATTTTTTGTGTGTGTATGTGTTTGTATGATATTATTCACTTACATTTATTTAACAAATTAACATAGTTTTAAACATTGTATAGGTTTTAAATGTCACTTTCACATTTATAGATTTCTTAGCTACTACCTGTAAGGTCAAGTACCAGACATACATAATTTTATTTAAAGCAACATTTGGGAGGCCATAATTGTTAAACTCTATTACTTAAATTTAAGTATGTCTTTATTTTCAAGTAAGCCTAGTGCTATCTTTCAATCTATAATTGAGTTTACTTTGTTCAGTAGTTTATGGTTTATTTTATTCATGCAGATTTTGTTAATAGGAAACAGAGGCATTGAATAAGATTTTCCAAAGAATGCTCCACAACAATAATCTAAAATATCCCAAAAAAAAGGAATATTTCTATAATATCCTAGAATATTCTAGAAGAATTCCAAGTAAATTTGTTTTTGGTTTTGGTTTTGGTTTTTGGGCCACACCGGGTGATGCTCAGCAGTTACTCCTGGCTATGCACTCAGAAATCACTCTTGGCTTAGGGGACCCTATGGGACGCTGGGGATTGAACCCAAGTCCGTTCTGGATCAGTGCATAAAAGGCAAACATCCAACTGCTTGCACTATCGCTTAAGCCCCAAATTTCAAGTAAGTTTTAAAAAATACTGTGAGTAAATGTGCCAAGTCATTGAGAAGTTTTGTTTTGTTTTGTTTTTTAACTTTTTCCCTTTATTTAAACACCTTGATTACAAATATGATTGTGATTAGGTTTCAGTCATGTAAAGACCACCTCCCTTCACCAGTGAACATTCTCACCACCAATGTCCCAAATCTCCCTCCATCCCACCCCACCCTCACCTGTACTCCAGACAGGCTTTCCAGTTCCCTCATTCATTCACATGATTATGGTAGTTCTCAGTGTAGTTATTTCTATAACTGCACTCACCACTCTTTGTGGTGAGCTTCATGAAGTGAACTGGAAGTTCCAGCCCTCCTCTCATTATCTCTGAGGATTGTTGCAAAAATGACTTTTTTATTTTTCTTAAAAACAATAGATGAGTGAGACTATTCTGGATCTCTCTCTCCCTCTGACTTATTTCACTCAGAATGATAGACTCCATGCACATCCATGTATAGGACAATTTCATGACTTCATCTTTCCTGACAGCTGCATAATATTCCATTGTGTAAATGTACCATAGTTTCTTTAGCCGTTAGTCTGTTGAAGGGCATCTTGGTTGTTTCCAGAGCCTGGCTATTATGAATAGTGCTGCAATAAATATAAGTGTGAGGAAGGGGTTTTTGTATTGTACTCTTGTATTCCTAGGGTATATCCCTAGGAGTGGAATAGCTGGGTTGAATGAGAGCTCAATTTCTAGTTCTTAAAGGAATCTCCATATCACCTTCCATAGAGGTTGGACTAGACGGCATTCCCACCAGCAGTGGATAAGTGTTCCTTTCTCTTCACATCCCCGCCAGCACTGATCTCATTCTTTGTGATGTGTGCCAATTTCTGTGTGTGAGATGGTATCTCATCATTGTTTTGATTTGCATCTCCCTGATGATTAGTGATGAGGAGCTTTTTTTCATGTGCCTTTTAGTTATTTGCATTTCTTTTTTTTTTTTTTTTGATTTTGGGCCACACCTGTTTGACCCTCAGGGGTTACTCGTGGCTATGTGCTCAGAAATCGCCCCTGGCTTGGGGGGACCATATGGGACACGGGGGAATTGAACCGCGGTCCATCCTACGTTAGCGCTTGCAAGGCAGACACCTTACCTCTAGCGCTACCTTCCTGGCCCCAGTCATTTTTATTTCTTTTTTATCAAAGTGTCTGCTCATTTCTTCTCCCCATTTTTTGATGGGATTAGATGTTTTTTCTTGTAAAGTTCTGTCAATGCCCTGTATATTTTGGATATTAGCCCCTTATGTGATGGGTATTGGGTGAATAGTTTCTCCCACATGGTGGGTGGCTCTTGTATCCTGGGCACTATTTCTTTTGAGGTGCAGAAGCTTCTCAGCTTAATGTATTCCCATCTGTTGATCTCTGCTTCCACTTGTTTGGAAAGTGCAGTTTCCTCCTTGAAGATGCCTTTAGTCTCAATGTCATGGAGTGTTTTACCTACGCATTGTTCTATATCTTATGGTATCAGGTCTGATATCAAAGTCTTTAATCCTTTAGATTTTACCTTCGTACATGATGTTAACTGGGGGTCTATGTTCGCTTTTTTGCAAGTGGATAACCAGTTCTGCCAGCACCACTTGTTGAAGAGGTATTCCCTGTTCCACTTAGTATTTCTTGCTCCCTTGTCAAAAATTAGGAGATTGTATGTCTGGGGAACATTGTCTGAGAACTCAAGCCTATTCCACTGATATGAGGGTCTGTCTTTATTCCAATGCCATGCTGTTTTGATAACTATTGCTGTGTAGTACAAAGTTGAGGAAAGTAAGGCCTCACATTTTCCTTTTCCCTGGGAGTGCTTCAGCTATTCGAGGGTGTTTGATCCACTTCTTTGAATAATGTCATGGGTATCTTTTGAGGGATTGCATTAAATCTGTACAATGCTTTGGGGAGTATTTCCATTTTAATGATGTTAATCCTGCCAATCCATGAGCACGGTATGTGTTTCCATTTCCGTCTGTCCTTTCTTATTTCTTGGAGCAGGGCTTTATAGTTTTCTCTGTATATGTCCTTCACATCTTTGGTCAAGTTGACTCCAAGATATATTGGCACTAATGTGAATGGGATTGTCTTCTTAATGCCCATCTCTTCCCTATCATTATTGGTGTATAAAAAGGCCATTAATTTCTGTGTGTCTATTTTGTAGCCTGCCACCTTGCTATATGAGTCTATTGTTTCTAGAAGCTTTTTGGTAGAGTTTTTAGGGTTTTCTAAGTAGAATATCATGTCATCTGCAAACAGTGAGAGCTTGACTTCTTCCTTTTCTATCTGGATTCCCCTGATATCTTTTTCTTGCCTGATCGCTCTAGAAAGCACTTCCATTACGATGTTCAAGAGGAGTGGTGAGAGCAGACAGCCATGTCTTGTACCAGAACTTAGAGGAAAGGCTTTTATTTTTTCTCCATTGAGGATAATATTTGCCATTGGCTTCTGGTAGATGGCTTCAACTAGATTGAGAAAGGTTTCTTTCATTCTCATCTTGCTGAGAGTTTTGATCAAGAATGGGTGTTGGACCTTATCAAATGCTTTCTCTGCATCTATTGATATGATCATGTGATTTTTATTTTTCTGGTTGTTGATGTTGTGTATGATGTTGATCCGTAAATCATTAAGGATCTTAAACCATCCTTGTATTCCTGGGATGAAACCTACTTGGTCATAGTCTACGATCTTCTTGATGATGCATTGGATCCTATTTGCCAGGATTTTGTTGAAGATCATTGCATCTGCAGTCATCAGGGATATTGTTCTGTAATCTTTTTTGGCAGCATCTCTGTCTGGTTTTGGTATCAAGGTGATGTTGGCATCATAGAAGCTGTTTGGGAGTGTTCCTGTTTTTTAAATTTCATGGAAGAGCCTGGCTAGGATTGGTAGTAGCTCCTCTTGAAAGGTTTGCATGAGTTCATTAGTAAATCCATCTGGGCCTGGGCTTTTCATTTTGGGCAGATGTTTGATTGCAGTTTCAATTTCCTCAATAGTGATGGGGGTGTTTAGATATGCTACATTCTCCTTACTTAACTGAAAGGTTATGTTTCCAAGAATTTATCCATTTCTTCTAGGTTCTTATGTTTAGTAGCATAAAGTTTCTCAAAGTAGTCTCTGATTATCCTTTAAATCTCTGCAATATCTGTCGTGATCTCCCCTTTTCATTTCTAATACGGGTTATCATGTTTTTCTCTCTCTTTATTTGTGAGTTTTGCCAATCTTGTTTATTTTTCTTTATTTTTTACTAATTTTTTATTTATTTAAACATCTTGATTACAAATATGATTGTGATTAGGTTTTAGTCATGTAAAGAACACCTCCCTTCACCAGTGCAACAGTCCCACCACCAATGTCTCAAATCTCCCTCCATCTCACCTCACCCCCACCTGTACTCTAGACAGGCTTTCCAGTTCCCTCATTCATTCACATGATTATGGTAGTTCTCAGTGTAGTTATTTCTATAACTGCACTCACCACTCTTTGTGGTGAGCTTCATGAAGTGAGCTGGAAGTTCCAGCCCTCCTCTCATTATCTCTGAGGATTGTTGCAAAGATGACTTATTTTTCTTAAAAACCATAGATGAGTGAGACTATTTTGTATCTCTCTGTTCCTCTGACTTATTTCACTCAGCATAATAGACTCCATGTAAAACCATGTATAGGAAAATTTCATGACTTCATCTTTCCTGACGGCTGCATAAAATTCCATTGTGTATATGTACCACAGTTTCTTTAGCCATTTGTCTGTTGAAAGGCATCTTGGTTGTTTTCAGAGCCTGGCTATTGTGAATAGTGCTGCAATAAACATAGGTGTGAGGAAGGTGTTTTTGTATTATATTCATGTGTTCCTAGGGTATGTTCCTAGGAGTGGCATAGCTGGATCATATGGGAACTCAATTTCTTTTTTTTTTTTTTTTAATTTTTTTTTATTTAAACACCTTGATTACATACATGATTGTGTTTGGGTTTCAGTCATAAAAGGAACACCACCCATCACCAGTGCAACATTCCCATCACCCAAGTCCCAAATCTCCCTCCTCCCCACCCAACCCCCGCCTGTACCCTAAACAGGCTCTACATTTCCCTCATACATTCTCAATATTAGGACAGTTCAAAATGTAGTTATTTCTCTAACTAAACTCATCACTCTTTGTGGTGAGCTTCCTGAGGTGAGCTGGAACTTCCAGCTCTTTTCTCTTTTGTGTCTGAAAATTATTATTACAAGGGTGTCTTTCATTTTTCTTAAAACCCATAGATGAGTGAGACCATTCTGCGTTTTTCTCTCTCTCTCTGACTTATTTCACTCAGCATAATAGATTCCATGTACATCCATGTATAGGAAAATTTCATGACTTCATCTCTCCTGACAGCTGCATAATATTCCATTGTGTATATGTACCACAGTTTCTTTAGCCATTCGTCTGTTGAAGGGCATCTTGGTTGTTTCCAGAGTCTTGCTATGGTAAATAGAGCTGCAATGAATATAGGTGTAAGGAAGGGGTTTTTGTATTGTATTTTTGTGTTCCTAGGGTATATTCCTAGGAGTGGTATAGCTGGATCGTATGGGAGCTCGATTTCCAGTTTTTGGAGGAATCTCCATATCGCTTTCCATAAAGGTTGAACTAGACAGCATTCCCACCAGCAGTGGATAAGAGTTCCTTTCTCTCCACATCCCCGCCAACACTGTTTATTCTCATTCTTTGTGATGTGTGCCATTCTCTGGAGTGTGAGGTGGTATCTCATCGTTGTTTTGATTTGCATCTCCCTGATGATTAGTGATGTGGAACATTTTTTCATGTGTCTTTTGGCCATGCGTATTTCTTCTTTGTCAAAGTGTCTGTTCATTTCTTCTCCCCATTTTTTGATGGGGTTAGATGTTTTTTTCTTGTAAAGTTCTGTCAGTGCCTTGTATATTTTGGAGATTAGCCCCTTATCTGATGGGTATTGGGTGAATAGTTTCTCCCACTCAGTGGGTGGCTCTTGTATCCTGGGCACTATTTCCTTTGAGGTGCAGAAGCTTCTCAGCTTAATATATTCCCATCTGTTAATCTCTGCTTTCACTTGCTTGGAGAGTGCAGTTTCCTCCTTGAAGATGCCTGTAATGTCCTGGAGTGTTTTGCCTATGTGCTGTTCTATATATCTTATGGTTTGGGGGCTGATATCGAGGTCTTTAATCCATTTGGATTTTACCTTTGTACATGATGTTAGCTGGGGGTCTAAGTTTAATTTTTTGCAAGTGGCTATCCAATTGTGCCAACACCACTTGTTGAAGAGGCTTTCCCTGCTCCATTTAGGATTTCCTGCTCCTTTATCAAAAATTAGATGGTTGTATCTCTGGGGAACATTTTCTGAGTATTCAAGCCTATTCCGCTGATCTGAGGACCTATCCTTATTCCAATACCATGCTGTTTTGATAACTGTTGCTTTGTAGTACAGTTTAAAGTTGGGAAAAGTAATTCCTCCCATATTCTTTTTCCCAATGATTGCTTTAGCTATTCGAGGGTGTTTATTGTTCCAAATGAATTTCAAAAGTGTCTGATCCACTTCTTTGAAGAATGTCATGGGTATCTTTAGAGGGATGGCATTAAATCTGTATAATGCCTTGGGGAGTATTGACATTTTGATGATGTTAATCCTGCCAATCCATGAGCAGGGTATGTGTATCCATTTCCGTGTGTCCTCTCTTATTTCTTGGAGCAGAGTTTTATAGTTTTCTTTGTATAGGTCCTTCACATATTTAGTCAAGTTGATTCCAAGATATTTGAGTTTGTGTGGTACTATTGTGAATGGGGTTGTTTTCTTAATGTCCATTTCATCCTTATTACTATTGGTATATAGAAAGGCCATTGATTTTTGTGTGTTAATTTTGTAGCCTGCCACCTTGCTATATGAGTCTATTGTTTCTAGAAGCTTTTTCATAGAGTCTTTAGGGTTTTCTAAGTAGAGTATCATGTCATCTGCAAACAGTGAGAGCTTGACTTCTTCCTTTCCTATCTGGATTCCCTTGATATCCTTTTCTTGCCTAATCGCTATAGCAAGTACTTCCAGTGCTATGTTGAATAGGAGTGGTGAGAGAGGACAGCCTTGTCTTGTGCCAGAATTTAGAGGGAAGGCTTTCAGTTTTTCTCCATTGAGGATAATATTTGCCACTGGCTTGTGGTAGATGGCCTTCACTATATTGAGAAAGGTTCCCTCCATTCCCATCTTGCTGAGAGTTTTGATCAAGAATGGGTGTTGGACCTTATCAAATGCTTTCTCTGCATCTATTGATATGATCATGTGGTTTTTATTTTTCTTGTTATTGATGTTGTGTATTATGTTGATAGATTTACGGATGTTAAACCAGCCTTGCATTCCTGGGATGAAACCTACTTGATCGTAGTGGATGATCTTCTTAACGAGGCATTGAATCCTATTTGCCAGGATTTTGTTGAGGATCTTTGCATCTGCATTCATCAGTGATATTGGTCTGTAATTTTCTTTTTTGGTAGCGTCTCTGTCTGGTTTAGGTATCAAGGTGATGTTGGCTTCATAAAAGCTATTTGGAAGTGTTTCTGTTTGTTCAATTTCATGAAAAAGTCTTGCCAAGATTGGCAGTAGTTCCTCTTGGAAAGTTTGATAGAATTCATTAGTGAATCCATCTGGACCTGGGCTTTTGTTTTTCGGCAGACATTTGATTACTGTTTTAATTTCATCAATGGTGATGGGGGTGTTTAGATATGCTACATCCTCTTCCTTCAACCGTGGAAGATTATAAGAGTCCAAGAATTTATCCATTTCTTCCAGGTTCTCATTTTTAGTGGCGTAGAGTTTTTTAAAGTAGTTTCTGATTACCCTTTGAATCTCTGTCATATCAGTAGTGATCTCTCCTTTTTCATTCCTGATACGAGTTATCAAGTTTCTCTCTCTCTCTTTCTTTGTTAGGTTTGCCAGTGGTCTATCAATCTTGTTTATTTTTTCAAAGAACCAACTTCTGCTTTCGTTGATCTTTCGGATTGTTTTTTGAGTTTCCACTTCGTTGATTTTTGCTCTCAGCTTTGTTATTTCCTTCTGTCTCCCTTTTCTTGGGTCCTTTTGTTGAGCATTTTCTAGTTCTATTAGCTGTGTCATTAAGCTACTCAGGTAAGCTCCTTCTTCCTTCCTGATGTGTGCTTGCAAAGCTATAAATTTTCCTCTCAGTACTGCTTTTGCTGTGTCCCATAAGTTCTGAGAGTTTGTGTCTTTATTGTCATTTGTTTCCAGGAACCTTTTTATTTCCTCCTTGATTTCATCTCGGACCCACTGGTTATTGAGCATGAGGCTGTTTAACTTCCAGGTGTTAAAGTGTTTCTTCTGAGTCCCTTTGGAGTTCACAAATAATTTCAGAGCCTTGTGGTCAGCGAAGGTAGTCTGCAAAATTTCTATCCTCTTGATCTTATGGAGGTATGTTTTATGTGCCAGCATGTAGTCTATCCTGGAGAATGTCCCATGTACATTGGAGAAGAATGTGTATCCAGGTTTCTGGGGATGGAGTGTCCTATATATATCCACTAGGCCTCTTTCTTCCATTTCTCTCCTCAGGTCTAGTATATTCTTGTTGGGTTTCAGTCTGGTTGACCTGTCCAGTGTTGACAAAGCCGTGTTAAGGTCCCCCACAATTATTGTGTTGTTGTTGATATTATTTTTCAGATTTGTCAACAGTTGTATTAAATATTTTGCTGGCCCCTCATTCGGTGCATATATGTTTAGGAGAGTGAATTCTTCCTGCTCTACGTACCCTTTGATTAATATAAAATGTCCGTCTTTGTCCCTTACAACCTTCCTGAGTATAAAGTTTGCATTATCTGATATTAGTATGGCCACTCCAGCTTTTTTATGGGTGTTGTTTGCTTGGATAACTTTTCTCCAGCCTTTTATTTTGAGTCTATGTTTGTTCTGACTATTCAGGTGCGTTTCTTGTAGGCAGCAGAAGGTTGGATTGAGTTTTTTGATCCATTTAGCCACTCTGTGTCTCTTAACTGGTGCATTTAGTCCATTGACGTTGAGAGAAAGAATTGTCCTGGGATTTAACGCCATCTTTATTTCAAAATTTGGTGTGTCTTTTGGGTAGTCTTGTCTTAGATTAGGTCTTTCAGTTTTTCTCTTAAGACTGGTTTTGTGTCTGTGAAGTTTCTGAGCTGTTTTTTGTCTGTGAAACCATGTATTCTTCCATCAAACCGGAAAGTGAGTTTTGCTGGGTATAGTATTCTGGGTGAAGCATTCATTTTATTCAGTCTTGTCACAATATCCCACCACTGCTTTCTGGCATTGAGCGTTTCTGGTGACAGGTCTGCTGTAAATCTCAGGGAAGCTTGCTTGAACATGATTTCCCCTTTTGATCTTGCTGTTTTCAGAATTCTGTCTCTATCTGTGGGATTTGTCATTGTGACTAGGATGTGTCTTGGGGTGGTTTTTCTGGGGTCTCTTTTGGTTGGTACTCTTCGGGCATGCAGGATTTGATCACATATATTCTTTAGCTCTGGAAGTTTCTCTTTAATGATGTTCTTGACCATTGATTCTTCCTGGAAATTTTCTTCCTGGGTCTCTGGGACTCCAATGATTCTTAAGTTGTTTCTGTTGATCTTATCATAGACTTCTATTTTCGTCTGTTCCCATTCTTTGACTAATTTTTCCATTGTCTGCTCATTTGCTTTAAGTTTTTTGTCCAATCTCTCCTGCTGTATGGAATTGTTATGTGTCTCATCTTCCACAGCACCAAGTCTATTCTCAGCTTCTGATACCCTGTCCCAGAGCTTATCCATTTTGTCATTCACTTCGTTTACTGACTTTTTCAGTCCTGTTAGTTGACATGTTATTTCAGTTTGGAGTTTTGTCATTTCTGCCTTCATATTTTCTTGGTTCTTATTAGTGTTCTGTTCAACTCGATCCATGGTTTCTTGGAGTCTGTTGAGCACCTTCCATATTGCTAGTCTAAAGTCCTTATCTGAGAGGTTGATTAGTTGTTCAGTCATTATCTGGTCCTCAGAATTGTCATCTTCATTCTCTATGTCTGATGCTGGCCTGCGTTGTTTCCCCATTGTCACACTTGTATTGTGGGTTTTTCTACGTGTTGTAGTGGTATTCATTGTCTATATGATGTAGGCAGCACACTCCTCTGGCTCCTCCCTTTCTGGATGGGCTGACTTGCCTCTAAGGGAGGGGAGTCCTCCGTGGATGAAGCCTCACACTGGGTCAAATCTTAGGCCCGAGCATGCAACAGAGAAGACAGTCCAGAGAGAAATGTTTGCTTCTGTGATATAGCGCCGTTCTTATTGTGATTTTTCCTTCTTGTTGCAATGGAGTTCTTTCCTTAGAAAGAGTGCACGGCCGCGTAGCGAAGCGGAGCGGCCGTGCTCCTCTGAGCCTCTTTTTGCCCCACTCGCAAGAGTTTCACGCAAGAGGACAGTAGACAGACATAGACAGGTCACACTCACAGTCTTTCACAGCTGAGCCCCACTGGGCCGGTGTACTTTCGCGGATTTTCCCCGCCTGGTGTCACACACAGGGAGCCAGCTTTTGCAAAGGTTAGCCGGTTTTTATGCTCTGAAGTCCCTCCCTGAAAATGGCGTCTGGGCGAGCGAGGTTTCTGGAGGCTCTTTTTGCCCTCAATTTCTAGTTCTTGGAGGAATTTCCATATTGCTTTCCATAGAGGTTGGACTAGACGGCATTCCCACCAGCAGTGGATAAGAGTTCCTTTCTCTTCACATCCCTGCCAGCACTGATTGTTCTCATTCTTTGTGATGTGTGCCAATCTCTGGGGTGTGAGGTGGTTTCTAGTTGTTTTGATTTGCATCTCCCTGATGATTAGTGATGAGGAGCATTTTTTCATGTGCCTTTTGGGCATTTGTATTTCTTTTTTTTTTAATCAAAGTTCTATTCATTTCTTCTCCCCATTTTTTGATGGGATTAGATGTTTTTTTCTTGTAAAGTTCTGTCAGTGCCATGTATATTTTGGATATTAGCCTTTTATCTGATAGGTATTGGATGAATAGTTTCTCCCACATGGTGGGTGGCTCTTGTATCCTGGGCACTATTTCTTTTGAGGTGCAGAAGTTTCTCAGCTTAATGTATTCCCATCTATTGATCTCTGCTTCCACTTGTTTGGAAAGTGCAGTTTCCTCCTTGAAGATGCCTTTAGTCTCAATGTCATGGAGTGTTTTACCTACATATTGTTCTATATACCTTATGGTATCATGTCTTATATCAAGCTCTTTAATCCATTTGGTTTTTTACCTTCCTACATGATATTAACTGGGGGTCTATGTTCGCTTTTTTTGCAAGTGGATAACCAGTTCTGCCACTTGTTGAAGAGATTTTCCCTTCTCCACTTAGGATTTCTTGTTCCCTTGTCAAAAATTAGGTGAACATTGAGAACTCAAGCCTATTCCACTGATCTGAGGGTCTGTCTTTATTCCAATACCATGCTGTTTTGATAACTATTGCTTTGTAGTACAGTTTAAAGTTGGGGAAAGTAAGGCCTCCCATACTCCTTTTCCCTAGGAGTGCTTTAGCTATTCGGGGGTGTTTATTGTTCCAGATGAACTTCATAAGTGTTTGATCCACTTCTTTGAAGAATGTCATAGGTAACTTTAGAGGGATCGCATTAAACCTGTACAATGCTTTGGGGAGTATTTCCATTTTAATGATGTTAATCCTGCCAATCCATGAGCACGGTATGTGTTTCCATTTCCGTCTGTCCTTTCCTGTTTCTTGGAGCAGGGCTTTATAGTTTTCTCTGTATATGTACTTCACATCTTTGGTCAAGTTGACTCCAAGACATATTGGCACTAATGTGAATGGGATTGTCTTCTTAATGCCCATCTCTTCCCTATCATTATTGGTGTATAAAAAGGCCATTAATTTCTGTGTGTCTATTTTGTAGCCTGCCACCTTGCTATATGAGTCTATTGTTTCTAGAAGCTTTTTGGTAGAGTTTTTAGGGTTTTCTAAGTAGAGTATCATGTCATCTGCAAACAGTGAGAGCTTGACTTCTTCCTTTCCTATCTGGATTCCCCTGATATCTTTTTCTTGCCTGATCGCTCTAGCAAGCACTTCCAGTATGATGTTGAAGAGGAGTGATGAGAGCAGACAGCCTTGTCTTTTACCAGAACTTAGAGGAAAGGCTTTTAGTTTTTCTCCATTGAGGATAATATTTGCCATTGGCTTCTGGTAGATGGCTTCAACTAGATTGAGAAAGGTTTCTTCCATTCCCATCTTGCTGAGAGTTTTGATCAAGAATGGGTGTTGGACCTTATCAAATGCTTTCTCTGCATCTATTGATATGATCATGTGATTTTTATTTTTCTGGTTGCTGATGTTGTGTATGATGTTGATCCGTAAATCATTAAGGATCTTAAACTATCCTTGCATTCCTGGGATGAAACCTACTTGGTCGTAGTGTATGATCTTCTTAATGATGTATTGGGTCCTATTTGCCAGGATTTTGTTGAAGATATTTGCATCTGCATTCATCAGGGATCTTGGTCTGTAATTTTCTTTTTTGGCAGCATCTCTGTCTGGTTTTGGTATCAAGGTGATATTGGCTTCATAGCATCTGTTTGGGAGTGTTCCCATTTTTTAAATTTCATGGAAAAGCCTGTCTAGGATTGGTAGTAGCTCCTCTTGAAAGGTTTGAAGGAATTCATTAGTAAATCCATCTGGGCCTGGGCTTTTCTTTTGGGGCAGATGTTTGATTACAGTTTCAATTTTCTCAGTACTGATGGGGGTGTTTATATATGCTATATCTTCCTTATTTAATTGTGGAAGGTTTTAAGTGTCCAAGAATTTATCCATTTCTCTAGGTTCTCATGTTTAGTAGCATAAAGTTTCTCAAAGTAGTCTCGGATTACCCTTTTGATCTCTGCAGTATCTGTCGTGATCTCCCTCTTCTCATTTCTAATTCAGGTTATCAGGTTTCTCTCTCTCTTTCTTTGTGATTTTTGCCAATGGTCTATCAATCTTGTTTAATTTTTCAAAGAACCAACTTCTGCTTTCGTTGATCTTTCCGATTGTTTTTTGGTTTTCCACTTCATTGAGTTCTGCTTTCAGCTTTGTTATTTCCTTCTGTCTCCCTATTTTTGGTTCCTTTTGTTGGTCATTTTCTAATTTTATGAGCTGTGTCATTAAGTTATTCAGGTATGCCCCTTCTTCCTTCCTGATGTGTGCTTGCAAAGCTATAAATTTTCCTGTCAGGACCGCTTTTGCTGTGTCCCATAGATTCTGGCAGTTTGTGTCTTCATTATCATTTGTTTCCAGGAAAGTTTTGATTTCCTCTTTGATTTTATCTCAGACCCACCGGTTGTTCAGTAGCAGGGTGTTTAATTTCCAATTTTTAAAGTTTTTCTTTTGTGTGGCTTTGTAGTTCACATCTAATTTCAAAGCCTTGTGGTCAGCAAAGGTATCCTGCAAGATTTCTATCGTCTTGATTTTATGAAGGTATGTTTTATGTGTCAGCATGTGGTGTATGCTGGAGAATGACCCATGTACATTGGAGAAGAATGTGTATCCAGGTTTTTTGGGGTGGAGTGTTCTATATGTATCTACTAGTCCTCTTTCTTCCATTACTCTTTTCAGGGTTACTATGTTTTTGCTGGGTTTCAGTCTGGTTGACCTATCAAGTGTTGACATTGCCGTGTTGAGGTCTCCCACAATTATTGTTTTATTATTGATATCTTCTTTCAGATTTGTCAGTAATTGTGTTAGATAATTTGCAGGTCTCTCATTGGGTGCATATATGTTTAATAGTCTGATTTCTTCCTGTTGCACATATCCCTTGATTAGTACATAGTGTCCATCTTTGTCCCTTACAACTTTTCTGAGTATAAAGTTGGTGTCATCAGATATTAATATGGCCACCCCAGCTTTTTTGAGGGTGTTGTTTGATTGGATGATTTTCCTCCAGCCTTTTATTTTGAGTCTATGTTTGTTCTGAGTATTCAGGTGTGTTTCTTGTAGGCAGCAGAAGGTTGGATTCATCTTTTTGACCCATTTTGCCACTCTGTGTCTTTTAATTGATGAATTTAGTCCATTGACATTGAGGGAGATGATTGCCATAGGATTTAATGTATTCTTTGTAGATAAGTTTGCTGTGTTTGTTGGTCTCTCTTGTTTTAAAGTAGACCTTTCAGTTTTTCCTTTAAGGCTGGCTTTTCATCATTTTCTGAGCTGTTGTTTATCTATGAAGCTATGTATCCTTCCTTCAAACCTGAAGATGAGTCAGGCAGGGTGCAGTATTCTTGGTGAGGCATACATTTTATTCAGTCTTGTCACAATATCCCACCACTGTCTTTTGGCCTGGAGAGTTTCTTGTGACTTGTCTGCTGTACGTCTTAGAGATGCTCCTTTAAATGTAATTTCCCTTTTTGATCTTGCTGCTTTCAGTATTCTATCTCTATCTGTGGGATTTGTCAGCATAACAAAGATGTGTCATGGGGTGTTTTTCTTTGGGTCTCTTTTAGCTGGTACTCTTCGGGCATGCAGGATTTGATTGCTTAAAACTATGGGAGTATCTCTTTGATGATGACTTTGACAGTTGATTCTTCCTGGAGATCTACCTGGGCCTCTGGGACTCCAATGATTCTTACGTTGTTTCTGTTGAGTTTATCAAAGACTTCTATTTTCATCTGTTCAATTCCTTGAGTACTTTTTCCATTTCCTGATCATTTGTCTTAAGGTTCTTTTCCAATTTCTTCTGCTGTGTTGAGGTTTTCTGCATCTCATCTTCCAGCACACCAATTCTGTCCTCAGCTTTTGTTACCCTGCTGGAGAGGCCATCCACTGAGTTTTTCAGTTGAGCTACCGTGTTTTTCAGATCTGTTATTTCAGTATGGAGTTTTCTGATTTCTATCTTTGTGTTCTGTTCAGATCTATCTATGCTTTCTTTGAGTTCTACAAAAATCTTCCATATTTCTATTCTAAACTCCTTATCCGAGAGGTTAATCAGATGGTTGGAATTCTTTAGGTCATCCGAGCTATCGTCTTCATTCTCTACGCATAATGTTTGCCTGTGAGGTTTCCCCATTGTCACACTTGTAGTGTGACTTTTTCTGCATATTGTGGTGGGGTTCATTGGTTAGAAAGATTCTTCTGAAGTCTCTGGGAGAGCTATTTTTCTGGGCCCTTTTTGGCCCACTCCCAAGAGGTTTAGGAGACAGGACAGTGGAAAAACATGCACAGACAACACTCACTGTTTCTTACAGTCGGGAACTACTGGGCAGGTGTGGATTTTCCAAGCCTGATGTCACAAACAGGAAACCTGCTTTTCTGCAGAATACTGCGGGTAACCGGTTTTCATGATTGAACACAGTTCCTTGGCATTTGGGCCCTTGGATGAACCTCTGGAAGAGCTATTTTTTCTGGGCCCTTTTAGGCCCAGTCCCAAGAGGTTCGGGAGACAGGACAGTGCAAAAATATGCACAGGCAATACTCACAGTTTCTCACAGTTGGAAACCACTGGGCAGGCATGGATTTTCCTATTCTATTTCTTAGTGATGAAGTCTTTGTACTTCTGGAGATACTTTATGCTTTTATTTGAGATTTTATTATTTTTTAATTTTTTTTCTGATTGAACTTCTCAATTCTTTGCCTGTTACATTTACTAACTACATGTGTGTCTTTTACATTTGCCCTCTGATAATTTTGTCATTTTCATGAAGAAATTTTACCTTTTTTTTTTTATCTGAATGCCTACTAAATGTTTCTGTTTGGTTAGCTTCTTTTATTTTTCTATAGATGGTAGTGTGGTTTTGGTGTTAAAATTCTCCAATGTTTCTATGGGCACTGTAGAGAAAGGAAAGCAATAAGATCAAAAGCTGTATTAAACAGTATTGCCAGAGCAGGTGGTATAGTAACAATGCAGAGTGAAGGCTCAATATTCCCCCTCCATTTCTATAGGGACTAGCAAGCTACATTCATGCGAAAAGTCTATATTACAACTTTTTCTTTATAAAATCTTCATTTGGCTCATTAAAATTTTTGTTGGAAGGGGAAAGGATGGGCCTCAGCTGGTTTATACACTGCTAGATTAAAAATGCCAGGACTCAGGGGGGCTGGAGAGCTAGATAGGACAGTGAATAGTGTCATTTCCTTGCACATGACCAACCCAGGCTCAAACCCTGGCATCCAATATGGTCCCCTCCATACAGCTAGGAGTACTTCCTGAATGCAGTGTCAAGAGTAACTCCTGAACATTGCTTGATGTAGCAGAAAAATAAATAAATAAATTCCAGGACTCAGTTTGCTTTGTCCCAATGATCAGTACAGTACACTTTCCACCTCTGTCAAAATGATCACTGATACTTTTGTTGTTATATATACTGTTGCTGTCATTCTACAGGAGGATTAAATCTGCCAACAATATGGCAGCTGGTGTGTGACATAACACAGATCCTTTTACTGATTAGGATTATATGTATCACAATTGCAAACACTAAACTTCAGGTTTTATATAATATATATGCATATATCTCAGGCTCAAGAACATGAAATGTAATCCTTATCTTTTAATGCTCAATTACATGCTCACATCTTAACTAATATTTATCTATTGTATTGTTAGTTCTATCTATGTTTTGACAATGTTCAAACAATATTCAGTGTGGAAATAAACTGTACACTGTACACTGCTGCATAGCTGTGAGAATGCCACTTACCCCTCTCAATTTTAAATCTATAAAACAAGATCATATTAATATAGTATTAAAATACTAAACCAAAATGATATAAATAACAATAGTTCTAGTTTTTTAACTGAAAATAACCTTCACATTAATATGGCTGTGCCTATATGGCCATTTGCCAATACTGCATGTAGTTTTACTGGCACTTTATACTGGCTGATCAACAAAACAAACAAACAAAAAATGAATGATATTTTTTAAGTTAGTAATGGCATACCCCAATAACACCAATTCCTCTACCACTGCTACTATGAAGATAGATCTGTTCCTTGGTTACCAAATCCATAAAGACCAGTTGGTTCCCAGCAACATACAATATAGTTCTATTGCCTAGAAGTTGTAGGTTGGCCCGCTTTCGGCAGTCATAACCAAAGGAATGTCTGGGAGAAAGTTGATAAGGAAAAGAAGTGAAACAAGGTAACCAACTTACAAATGGAAAAAATATATTCTTATTTTAAAAATCTGTAATGTCACAAAAAATCATGGTTGAAGTAGTAGATTTTTACCCGTAAGTTTATATTTTATGTTTTATTACCCTAATAAGTTAGATGAAAATTCTTATATTTGGATAGAATATCAATGATCTTCTTTCCTGATGAAATCTTGAAAGTACATTACTGTTGTTACTAATAAAAATATACTTGTCTTCCTTTCGGGTATACTACAAAGAACAAAGTTATAACCTAAATAATTTCATTTTCCTCTTTCCTCCAGAAACAAAATTACATTGTAAATTGAAAGTTGCTATCTGTCTTCATACTGTTTGTGAACTAAATATAGCAAAGACAGTGTATATGCATATTCTTTGATATTGAAAGACGGAATGATTAAAATTCTGACAAGATTTTGAAATTATGACACTCTAGTGATAATGCGATAACTTTAAAAGTAAAATTTAATTTAATTTATAGGTATAAAAATTAAATTTATGGGGCCGGCGAGGTGGCGCTAGAGGTAAGGTGTCTGCCTTACAAGCACTAGCCAAGGAAGGACCGCGGTTCGATCCCCCGACGTCCCATATGGTCCCCCAAGCCAGGGGCAATTTCTGAGCGCAGAGCCAGGAGTAACCCCTGAGCAACAAACGGGTGTGGCCCGAAAAACCAAAATAAAAATTAAATTTATATATTACATTGTGTAAGTTTTCATAGAAACAGGCTAGCATTTCCTCCCTGAACTCATTAATATGTATATTAATGATATATTAATATGTTTAAGTATATAGAAAGCCAGTAGTGTTTTTATTCTATGGAGTAAACTACACTAATTCAGTAATAAAGTGTAGAAAAATCTGAGTTAAAACATTAGAAAGTGCCTTTTGCTACTACTTTTAACTTCAAATTTATGATATAAATCTAGTAAATGAGATAAAACTATAAAAATTTTCCAATAATGCACTATTAAGCACAAAAGTTGAACAGTAACTGAAAAAATCTTTATATTTTTTTTTTTAGTTTTTATAATCTGAAGAAAGTCTGAGTTTAGACATTCCCTATATGGTTTAAAATATCTTCAAAAAAAAAAAAGAAATATGTAGCACCTTTGACAAGATGATTATGTGGTAAAAGGAAGAGAGAAGAATGTCTGCCATGTGTAGTGCCAAGAATCAAAAACTCTGTAGGCATGTCTAGATAAGTACCCTATCTGCTGTTTCTTGCTCATCTTTATTTATTAAAATGCCAAAACAATTTATTTAAAATAGAATGCCTTTGTACACATCAGTGGTAGAGAGGGCAGAGTATTTAAAGACATATAAACCATTAGAACCAAAATTACTGTAGCATAAGACCCAAACTACAGCAGTAAAACTTAAAAATGTGTCTGTTAAGGAAGTCGACTGGTAGAGGCAGGAGAATGTGAGGGCATTAGTGAAGAAATACAGACACTGGTGTGTAGGACTAGAGTTGGAAAATTACATGCCTGAAATTTTATTGTTGATAATTTTGTAAAACATGGTGTTCAAATAACAACAAAAACTTGATGTGCTTTATGCTTATTAAACTCCTCTTATTTAGTCTCTCTCCAGATTTGCCTCTTCTCAACTTCCTATCAAGAGCTCCAGGGACTTCACTATTCATGCCCATTTAAGACCTCTATTTCCAAGCTGTATTTATGGTATTATATTAAGTTCTATCTATTGTCTTTTATAAGTTATGGTATGATGTGAGTGATAGTATATAACATATTTATTGATTTAGAAGATACCAATAGTAAAATTAAATTAAATTTTATATAAATAACAGGTAGATAAAAGAGTATCTAATGAATGAATACAACTTATTTCTCCTTGGAGCTTCTCACAAAAAAATTGAGACTTTTTGCTCCATCCTAGAAAGTATAAGTGAGCCTTATGAGATATATTTCATGATGCATATTTTGATTCAGTGTTTAGAAGAGCTATCTAATTAAGTAACCTATCTAAATATGAGAAAAGCTACTTTCTCTAAAAATTCAGGGGGAAAGAATCTATAACTTATAGTTAGCCAGCACAAAGAATTCCTACATCAGAGAAAAGTTAAAGTCCCTCAAGCCTCCATCTTCTACAATTTAGAATTTCAGCATGTCTCCCTGATACAGAGCATTATACACTGGACCTCAAGTCCTAGTGTTGGGGCTGAAAGAAGATGACAATAAAAATCATCTGCATAGAGGACAGAGTGATAATATGTCATTTAGGATATTTGCCTTGCATGTGTTAACCCCAGAACTCCACATGGTCCTCTGAGCCCTCCAAGAGTAATTCCTGAGTGCAAAGCCATGAGTAATCTCTGGGTACTTCCAGATGTGGCCCATCAAAATAAGTAAATAAAAAAAAATCACCTACATAATTATTTTAGCATATACCCAAGCCACAATGAAAAAACATAAATAAGAGAATGCATATTTTAGGATAAATTTGTTTTAAGCTAGTAAAAAAGCTAACAGTTCATAACTTCTGTCAATAACCTGTCCAAACACCAGCTTAACCCCACCCTGGGAAAAAGAGGGGAGAAAGGGAGAGTGGGGGAAAATAGGAGGAAGATGATAAAGAAGGTAAAAAAAAAAAAAAGAAGAAAGTCCTCAAGAGAAAATGCTCTGGGTTTTCAGGTTTATACACCTGGAATTTAAACAGAGTTATAAACTCTTATTAGTATCATTTATTTCTATGTAAGAAGCAAAATTGAGTTAGAAAATACTCTGCCCTGTTTATGCACCTTGTACCAATGGTGGTTTAGAGCATGTGGCCACAATTGCCAAGCTGAAGACAGACTGATTAAATTGCTAGCCAAGGACAGTAATAAAATTTTCTCCTATCTACTTTACAAATTTGATCTCATAAAGAGATGATCACTAAATTTCCTCACATTTATTCAGAGTCTTAATATGAAGAGCAAATAAAACTCTTTTGTATTCTTCTTCAATAGAGCTGTCTTCTTTGATAACTCAATTGATAAATAACTAGAAATTAATAATACCTGGTAATGGCCACATCAACATTTCAGTAAAGTAAATGATTCATTTTTAGTTTATAGGCATTATAAAAAGGGAGTACAAGTTGGTGGAGTAAGTAGTATTAAGAAACATATTCCTGTCTCATGAAAGTATAGCCAGATCTATCTATCTACCTTTCTTTCTTTCTTTCTTTCTTTCTTTCTTTCTTTCTTTCTTTCTTTCTTTCTTTCTTTCTTTCTTTCTTTCTTTCTTTCTTTCTTTCTTTCTTTCTTTCTTTCTTTCTTTCTTTCTTTCTTTCTTTCTTTCTTTCTTTCTTTCTTTCTTTCTCTTTCTTTCTTTCTTTCTTTCTTTCTTTTCTTTCTTTCTTTCTTTCTTTCTCTCTCTTTCTTTCTCTCTTTCTCTCTCTCTTTCTTTCTTTCTTTCTCTCTTTCTTTCTTTCTTTCTCTCTCTCTTTCTTTCTTTCTTTCTTTCTTTCTTTCTTTCTTTCTTTCTTTCTTTCTTTCTTTCTCTCTCTCTCTTTCTTTCTTTCTTTTTCTTCGTTTTTTTTTTTTTTTGGTTTTTCGGGCCACACCCGTTTGATGCTCAGGGGTTACTCCTGGCTAAGCACTCAGAGATTGCCCCTGGCTTGGTGGGATCATATGGGACGCCGGGGGATCGAACCGCGGTCCTTCCTTGGCTAGCGCTTGCAAGGCAGACACCTTACCTCTGGTACCACCTTGCCAGCCCCCTTTCTTTTTTTTTATTATTTGGCATCATACGAAAGTTTTCCTTTTTCATTTCTTTTGTTGTTGTTGTTGCCATAACCAGTGATGCTCAGGAATTATTACTGGCTCAGCACTATAGAATTGCTCCTGGAGAGCTCAGAGTACCATATGAGATGCTGGGGATCAAACCCAGTTTGGCTGCATGCAAGGCAAGTGCTCTGCCTGCTGTATTATCTTTTTGGATCCAAACAAAAACTTTTCTCAACTTTTCTAAAATCTAAATTTCTTCAAGTTACTTTAAACAGAGGCTGGAAAATACTTTTTGTAAAAGGTTGGGTACACATATTTTAGGCTCTGTTCCAATCACACTGCCCTTGGAAAAATACACCAGAGGTGATACTTGGTCCGTGAGCTATACAGTTTGCTTACCCCCTGATTTAAGAAGCTAAAACCCCTAAATTTTAGCTTTGTACTGGAATGGATACACAAGCGTAAGAATATCCAATGGTACAAGTGAGGCTGAAGTAACAAAAGGCCTTGAAACTAGATCCAGGTAATTGTAGTAGAAATTAATTGATAGTTTCTTCTTAACTTCCTCCTGTTTCTCTTCTGCTGCTGGGGCAGAGCTTTCCATAGGTCGAGAATCTAAAACATTAAAATATTCAGTCTAAGAAGAACATTCAACGAACCCTAAAATAAAATTTCACAAAGAAGTGCACCTGCCTACAACTCAGCAGGAAATATATAACAGTCCCCACCAGTGGATGTTATGCATGGGAACAGCCAGCATGACTTGGTCATCTGTAAGGGGCTGATTTTTTGTCATGCTTTCAAAAAAGTGCCTTTCAATAGATTCCCAAGGAAAATTATCTTAAGTGATTTGGACTGTAGCATGCTTTAGGCCATCCCACCCACAGAAAGAGTGAGTATGAGTGTTTTGTATATGCCTCAAACAGAATGCACAAGTCCAGAGACATTAAACTATCACATCATAATATATTTGATGCTTTTTTTTTATTACCCACCACAAATACACACATCTTGCAAATTTTTCTTTCTAAAGAATTACAGATGCTCAATTTTGTCTAGGTAGTTTGTCTTTAAAACATTTGAAACAGAAAACAATTATACTTACCTTCACTGCTTTCTTCAAAATCATCTTGAAATGAACTTGAACTTCCTTCCAAATCTGAGTCAGTGTCATCAAAATATGATGGTTCCCCTTGAGTTTCATCCGCATTGTCTTCCATATATCGTGAACCATCTTTCATACAAGCAAGTGAAATTAAATTGCTTTAATAATTTATAAATTTAGACTTAACTATTTTTATTTCTTTTTTTTTTTAAATATGGAACGCTTCACGAATTTGTGTGTCATCCTTGCGCAGAGGCCATGCTAATCTTCTCTGTATCGTTCCAATTTTAGTATATGTGCTGCCGAAGCGAGCACAACTATTTTTATTTCTAAAGTAACTGGTACTTTTATTTTGTTCTTATTTTCTAGTGAATGAGATATTTTATTATGTTTTGTTCTTTGTTTTGGGGCTCTCCAGTGTTCAGGGATTATTTTATGGCTTTGCACTCAGGAATTATTCCTGGTGGTCTCTGGGGACTATATAAGATGCTGGGAATTGAACCTGGGTAAGCCATATGCAAGGCAAATGCAAGCCAAATGCCCTACATGCTGTACTATCACTCCAGCCACAGTGAATGAGGTGTTTGGGGGGTTTGATTTGGTTTGGTTTGGGGTTTGGAGGCCTCACCCAGCAGAGCTCAGTAGTTACTACTGCTTTACTTAGAAATCACATCAGAAAAAGTTAAAATTGGACACCTTAAATGTTTTGAGGACCAACAAAAAATAAAGCCAAAGACTAGTAAAATAAAAGAAAAAATAAAAACCAAAGCAGAAATGAAAGATACAGAGATCAAGAAGGCAATACAAAGAATCAATGAAATCAAAAGCTGTTTCTTCAAAACAACAAACAAAATAGACAAATTGTAGGAGGAGAATGATAAAGTGTTCAAATAAATCATATCAGAATCAAAAGAGGAGAAATTACAACAGAACACTCAGAAATCCAAGACATAATTAGAGCTTACTGTGACCAACTCTATTCTGCTAGGCTAGAGAACCTAGAAGAAATGGACAGATCCCTAGAAATATGCAATATCTCCAAACTGAATAATGAGGAAGTAGAAAGCCTGAACAGGACAATCACAGGCAAGTAAATTGAAACAGCAATTAAGAATCTCCCCAAGAATAAATATTATGGCTTACAGTATGGTCACAGGTGGATTTTATTAAATTTTCAGTAAAGATTTACTACCTTTACTAGTTAAGTTCTTCCAAACATCAAAGACACAGGAATCCTTCTTAATACCTTATATAAAGCCAAAATATCACTAATAACAAAGACAGAGAGGCATTTACAGAAAATAAAATTTCAGACCAATATTTCTAATGAACATGGATGTCAAAATACTTAATCAAATACTAGCTAACCAAAACTATCAACATATCAAAAAATCATACACCTGAGCAAGTAGGATTCATACCTGGGATGAAAGGTTGTTTCATTATACCTTAATCAACATGATATACCATACATCAGTAAAAAGAAAGTTAAGAATTATATGACCATATCAATCAAAGCAGATAAATCTTTTGACAAGATGCAACACCCATGACCCAAAAACCAAAAACCAAACAACAACAACAACAACAACAAAGGCCACAGTAAAATAAAGGTGGTAGTAACAGCTATCTATAAAAAGCCCAGAGCCAATATTCTTATTTTGGTTTTGATTGTGATTTTTGGGGTTTTGTTTTGTTTTGGATTTTAAGACACACTTAGCAGTGTTCAGAGGATGTTTCTAGTTCTGCACTCAGAAATTACTCCTATGGTCTTAGGGGACCATTGGAGATGATAGAGATCAAACTGGGATCAGTTGCATGCAAAGTACCTCCCATTCCCCCTGTACTGGAGCTTTCCAATATTATTGCTCACGGTAAAAAACTGAAAGTGAAACTGAAAGAAGGAAAAAAATAGAATGGAGGGGAGGGGGAAAGAAATGAATGAGAAAATGTGGTGGGCAGGGATTAAGGGAATTCTGGTACATCAGTAGTTTTAAAGAAGTATAAAGCTTGGGTCTGGAGCGATGGCACAAGTGATAGGGCATTTGCCATGCACATGCTAACCTAGGACAGACCATGGTTCGATCCCCTGGCATCCCATAGTCCCCCAAGCCAAGAGCAATTTCTGAGCACATTGCCAGAAGTAACCCCTGAGCGTCACTGTGTGTGGCCCAAAAAGCCAAAAAACAAAACAAAACAAAACAAAAGTGCCCGCCAATATGTCAGGCTTAAGGCAGAGGGTTAGTATGAGAAGAAACTTGAGAATATTGGTGGAGAAAAGTTGATACTAGTGGTGGGAATGGGGTTGGAACATCAAATGTTTAAAATTTAACTATTACAAAAAAAAAGGGGGGGGAGCTGAGCGGTAGCACAAGCAGTAGGGCATCTGCCTTGCTCGCACTAACCTAGGACAGACCACAGTTCGATCCCTTCCCTCCGGCATCCCATATGGCCCTCCAAGTCAGGAGCAAAAGATTTCTGAGCACATAGCCAGGAGTAACCCCTGAGCATCACCAGGTGTGGCCCAAAACAAACAAAAAAAAATAAAAAATTAAAAATTAAACTATTAATAACTTTGTAAATTACCATGCGTTCATAAAATCAAAACTAAAAATACTTTTCTTAGATAACAAAAATTTTTCTAAAAATTTAGCTTTTCTAATTTTTATTATTTTTGTTTAAAACATCTTTTCTAAATGAGCCTGTCAAAGAGGCAGAGTGAGTAGTGGTGGTGGGAGAAACCTTAAGAACGGATGCTGACAATATTGGTGGTATTTGTGCTGGAAAATATTATGCCAAAAACTCAACTATTAACTAAAAAACTCAACATTTTAATCATGCTGTCTTAATAAAAAATTAAAATAAAAAATTAACTTTCCTGTGCATGATTTATTTCTGAATATCTCAGGAATAAGTTAAAATAAATGAATAAAGTTATAATGGGGAGTAAAATGGCTTTAAGTATTCTCATATTCAAGGAAAAGACTAAATACAAGTTTAACTAAAATATATCAATATGCCATAATTCAGGGATGTCAAAGAGCTGATTAAAAAAAGAGAAATGAAAAATGTCATAAATAGAATAATTCCCTTAGTAGACCTATGTGATACGAATCTAAAAGATTAAAAACAAGGACAAACACAATCTGAATGAAGCAAAAAAGCTGAGGAAGCCAACCAACTGGACATTGGACATAGGACAAGGTTCCTAAGATTTAAGCATTTGAAAGGGAAGAAAGATATATTTGAATTGAATTGAATGGGAAAGATACATTTATGTATCATTTATGTATCTAGATACATAAATAACAATACTTAAAATCTTAAATGACAATACTTAAATTCTCTCCTCCCCACCCAAAGGAAGTATCCTATCTAGTATCCCATAATACCATTTAACCAGTCTCTTTGCTTTTTCTTGTGACTGTGTCAGACAGTATTCTTCCATCTCAGGATTGGTGTATTAGAGTCTGTAAGCATGATGCTTAAATAAAGAAATTATTATAATAAAAATTATAAAAACAAAAGAGAAGCAAACAAAAGTTTTTAGTATATACATATATGTGCACATTATAGTCATATAAGGTAACTCCAGTGTGAGAGAGGAAATACAGGAGACGCAAAATTTAGTATAAATCCCTTGTAAGAGTTAAAGCAAAAGGATATAAATATCTAATATATGAGATAAAGAGACTGTGAATTTATAAGACATATCTCAGATCAAAAGAATTTAATATAAATATTGGAAATAAATTGAATTTCTAGGACTTTTACTGTGAATTAAGAGTCCAAATTAGGGGCCGAGAGATAGCATGGAGGTAAGGCATTTGCCTTGCATGCAGAAGGATGGTGGTTCGAATTTTGGTATTCCATATGGTCCCCTGTGCCTGCCAGGGGCCATTTCTGAGCATAGAGCTAGGAGTAACCACTGGGCCCTGCCAGGTGTGACCCCCCCAAAAAAAAGTTCAAATTAAATATATCAGACTGTATTTATAATTAAAACCTTACAAAAGTCAATATTTCAGGGCCAGTGTGGTGGCGCTAAAGGTAAGGTGTCTGTCTTGCCAGTGCTAGCCTAGGATAGACCACGGTTCGATCCCCCAGCGTCCCATATGGTCCCCCAAGCCAGGAGCAACTCTGAGCACATAGCCAGGAGTAACCCCTGAGCATCACCGAGTGTGGCCCAAAAATCAAAAAAAAAATCAATATTTCACAAAGACATCTTTACACCATGCTGCCAAGTTAGAAAAAGTCAGCAAGCTCCTTATAATCCTCCTATATGTTGGAGAGATAATACAGTATATTAGACACTTGCCTGGCATGTAATTGTCCTGAGTTTGAATCCCAGTACCAAAAGTTGTCTCCCAAACTACCCAATATATATAAAGCATTCACAAAATCCAACAACAAAACAAAGCAATAACCACATCAAAAAATGGGGGGAAATATAGACACTTCTCCAAAGACAACAAATGCAAGTCAATAGGCATAGAAAAAAGTGTTCATCAGTACTTATTTTCAAAAAAATGCAAATCAAAACAATGACATAACACTTAACACTAGTGAGAATGGTATATGTTAAGAAGACTCAAAGCAGCCAGTGTTGATAGGGATCTGATGAAAAGGTAACTTTCATTCACTATAAAATGTCATCTGGTTCAGCCTCTATGGAAAGTAGAAGTCTCATATAAAAGTAAGAATAGAACTCCTATTCAATTCAAAAATTCTACTTCTTGTCATTTACAACCCAAACAGAAAAAGTCATCTAAAAAGATAAATGTTCACTAGAGCATGCCCAATGACAGATGAATGGATAAAGATGATGTGTTAGGGACTGAAAAGAGTAAAGCACTTGCCTTGCACACAGGTAACCCGGGCTCAATCTCTGTAACCTATACGTGGTACCCTGAACTTCACCCTGAGTCATTCCTGAGTTTAAAGCCCCGAGTAAGCCCTGAGCACAACCAGGTGTGACCCCTACCATTCCCCTTCCAAGAAAAAATAATGTGCTATATGCACATACATACAGAATGAAATACTATGAAACTCCAAGAAAAGATGAAATCATCAGTTAACTACAACATGAATACAATAAGGCATAATATTAATCAAATTGTCAAAGGTAAAAGAACAAGTACCAGATGACCTCACTCATCTGTGGAATAGAAAAAGCCAAAATAAGGTAATAATACAACATCCAATAGCTATTCCTTAACCTTGGATTACAAAGCTAATTGCAAAGCACATAGGGAAAGCATTGGTGGGGAGTAGGAAATAATAATAGGGACTATGTGTATGAAATGTTATGTGTGTGTGTGTGTGTGTGTGGTTCCTGGGCATTTGGTGATGGTGGGGTGCAGTAACTCTGTTTATCAATATCATAAATTTTAATACTGTTTAACCAGTTACCTAAATACATTAACATTAAAATTAAGTAGACCTCACAAGAGAGCAAAATCAATCGTGCCAATAGGTCATTATCAGCAGAAAGGTGATAGTAGCACCTTTTTGGGGGGCACACCCAGTAGCACTCAGGGGTTACTCCTGCCTCTGTGCTCAGAAATTGCTCCTGGAAAGCAAGAAAAGCCTCTTCAACAAGTGGGGTATGCACAACTGGTTAGCCACTTGCAAAAAAAACTAACTCAGATCCCCATCTAAAACCATGCACAAAGATCAAATCCAAATGAATTAAAGACCTTGATATCAGGTCTGAAACCATAAGGCATATAGAACACATAGGTACACTATATGACATTGAAACTAAAGGCATCTTCAAGGAGGAAACAGCACTCTCATAACAAGTGGAAACAGAGATAAGCAAATGGTACTATATTAAGTAGAGAAGCTTCTGCACCTCAAAGGAAATAGTGTCAAAGATACAAAAGCCACTCACAGAATGGGAGAAACTATTCATCTAATACCCATCAAACAAGGGACTGATGTCCAAAATATACAAGGTACTCACAGAACTTAATAAGAAAAAAACATATAAACCCATCAAAATATGGGGAGAAGAAATGAACAAATATTTCCTCAAAGAAGAAATACAAATGGCCAGACACATGAAACAATGCTCCACATCACTAATCATCAGGGAGATGCAAATCAAAACTACAATGAGGTACCATCTCACACCACAGAGACTGGCACACATCACAAAGAACAAGAACAATCAGTGCTGGCGGGGATGTGGAGAGAAAGGAACTCTTATTCACTGTTGGTGGGAATGCCATCTAGTCCAACCTTTGTAGAAAACAATATGGAGATTCCTCAAAAAAACTGGGAATTGAACTCCCATATGATCCAGCCATTTCACTCCTAGGGATATACCCTAGGAACACAAAAATACAATTCAAAATTCCCTTCCTCACACCTATATTCATTGCAGCACTATTTTTAATAGCCAGACTCTGGAAACAACCAAGATGCCCTTCAACAGATGAATGGCTAAAGAAACTGTGGTGTGTGTATGTGTGTGTGTATATATATATATATATATATATATATACACATACATACACAATGAAATATTATGCATCCGCCAGGAGAGATGAAGGCATGAAATTTTCCTATATGTGGATGTACATGGAATTTATTATGGTAAATGAAATAAGTCAGAGGGAGAGAGATAGACACAGCATAGTCTCACTCATCTATGGGTTTTTAAAAAAAAAATGAAAAGCATTACTGCAATAAGACCCAGAGACAATACAGTTAAGGGCTGGAAGGGCTGGAAGGACCAGCTCACAATTTGAATCTCACCACAAAGAGTGGTGAACTCTGTTAGGGAAATAACTACACTAACAACCAGCATGACTATGTTAAAGAATGAGAGAAGTAGAATGCCTGTTGTGAATACAGGCAGGGGTGGGGAAGGAGGGGGCATTGGTGGTGGAAATGTGGCACTGGTAAAGGGGAATATTCTGTTTATAACTGAAACCTAACTACTAACATGATAGTAATCATGGTGCTTAAGTAAAAATTTATATTAAAAAAAAAAGAAATTGCTCCTGGCAGGTTCAGGGTTTTATATGGGATGCTAGGGATTGAACTACGATCCATCCAGGCTTGGCCACATGCAAGGCAAACGCCCTATCATTGAGCTATAGCTCCAGCTCCAACAGTAACATCTTTTTACTAAAAGTTAAAAATAAAATGATTGAAACACACTTACTTTATTTGTATTTTAGCAAATAAAGTAAACAACTGATTTTTGATGTGTAAACTTAGACATGCACCATTTAAATATAATTTTGTCTAATAAACTTAGGCTAATATTTTTAAGTTTTTATTCTTTTTTTCTTTTAGTAAGTGCATTCTTTACTTACATCTTGACACAGTGGATAACCGAGATGGAGGTTTACTACTCTTTGATTTATCTGACTTCCACCCATCTGAATCATGATCAGAAGGTTCCTTCATATTCTCTGTAAGTACAAAATTATTACAGAATAAGAATAAAGCTATAAAATAAAAATCCTTATGAATTTTCCTCCAACTAATACCATGGACACCAGAAACCATATATGTTGGCAATCTTGTGTTTGCAGTTTCCAAGGAAACCTCATCAGAAGAGTGAAGAGACATATGCAGATGTCCAAATATAGTCTCTCCTTGTCCAGGAAACTTTGAAATGCCCTCTGTTTTTTAGAAAGCCATATTAAACACAACCCATAGGTCCATTTCCCCCCCATACCCCTTATTTTTAGTTCCACTTTTTCCCCAGTTGCTAAAATCTGCTGGTGCTATTAATTAATTTAAAAATATTTATTGAGGTCAGGAACTATACCTCAAGTATTATGTCATGCACTACATTCAATGCCTAAAGTAGAGAGACAGTCTTCAGGTTCACAGACTTCAACACTCCATAGAAGTGTGTTCCAGAGCTGGTCATGAGACTTTTATAGAGATGGTTGCATAAAAGCAGACAACTTTGCTTTCACTTTGTGGTATAAAATATAACTGTGGAAAGAATAGCTTGCATTTTTTGAGTATATTCCAGTTGTAAAGAACTTTACAGGCAAGAAAGCAGACCAGTTACTCTTCAAATCCTTCTCTGTCACCTAGCACATACAATCTGTTTCCAAATTCTATAGCCAAGTATCCATTTAAATTTCTCTTTATTCCCAAAAATATCATTCTACTGACTCTCATGATGTTTTCTTTACCTTTACCATAGCCTCAGCTCTGGTTTCTCCCAATCTAAACCATTTCCCCACTATGTCTCTTGTATTTTTTGTTTGTTGTTTGTTTTTGCTTTGGGGCCATACCTGGTGATGCCCAGGGGTTTCTTCTGGCTATGAGCTCAGAAATTGCCCCTGGCTTGGGGGACCATATGGGACGCTGGGATTGAACCACAGTCCGTCCTGGGTCAGCCATGTGCAAGGCAAATGCTCTACTGCTATTCTATTGCTCCGGCCCCATAATGTTTCTTGTATTTTATAGCTTTTAATGGGCCACTTTTCTTGCTTAAATTAGTGGCACCTAATCTGGTATATAAAGCTCAACTTGGAAGGGTACACATTCCCTTAATTTTAAGATCTGTAGCTCATCTTGTAGTATTTTGCCCCTTCCTAGACCCTCTGTAACCCTGCTCTCGATTTTTTTTCATCAGTAGCTACTATGACTGGTCACAGACTACATATGTACTAAAAATATCAGAGGGATACCTAGTGTCCTACAGATACCCACCCAGGTAGCCTGTATTATCCTACTAAATTGTACCACGAACTGTGTATGAGGTAAGCATGACTCTACCTGGTTAAGATTGGGAAAATGGAAGGTCGAGAAATCCTTTGCTGAGTGCCCCACTAAAACCCAACTACAATCATGTTTGTAAACATGGTGCTTAAAGATATTATTTTAAAAAAAAATAGAGAGACAAAAGTACAAAGTACAAAGAAAAAAAAATGAAAAAAGTACAAAGAAAAAGACATAGGCTAGCAAAAAATAAGTGTTTCTAATGCATACAACCAACTCATAATTAATATTAAATGTGCAATAGATTTAATAATAAAATATAAGCCTGTTGTCAAAAAAAGAAAAAAAAAGTACAAAGAAAAAGACATAGGCTAGCAAAAAATAAGCGTTTCTAATGCACACAACCAACTCATAATTAATATTAAAATGTGCAATAGATTTAATAATAAAATATAAGCCTGTTGTCAAAAAAAATAAAATAAAAAAGACTGCAAAGTGCAGTTAGGTTTCCTTGGTGGAAACACAGGTATTACCCCTCCAAAACGCTCTCCTTGCGATTTAGTCGAATTTGGATCTATCTGCTTCACTCTACTCTACAAGGTCTAGCAGTAAATATACCAGCCAGGAGAAAGGACAAAGAAAAGTTCCAACCAAGACTGGGGAACGCTGTTTCAGTCTGAGAGTGAATTCATCAAGGAATTCGCTCTGACTCGCTAACAGGCTTGCACTAGACTTTATGCAAAGGGCACAGGAGAGAGGGTCCAGACTTACCCAAGGCATCGTCTAGCGCTGCGGCTGGTTACTCCCGGCTTTCGCCGAGGCAGGCTTGTGTAGCGGTTCCCAAGACAACGCAATGCAAAGCAACGCACCCAGTATCTTAAGAGTGAGGCTCCGGCGCTGTGAGGCGCAGGCGCAGATGAAAGGCAGCTTTGTGGGGTCCGCAACACCAGGGGAGTTCTGCACTGTGGCCCAGGCAACCTCTGCTTTCATCTAACTCACCGTAGGTCTTGGCTTTTTCTAAACTCCCGACTTGGGTTGAAAGCGAAACAGAGGGACCTGAGAACTGCGAGTGCAGCTGGTAAGGCACTTTTCTTGAACAGGGCCAACTGGGATTCTGCATCCCTATAATACCCAAATAGCTGCCAGGAGTGATTTCTGAGTGCAAAGCCAGGAGTAACCCCTGAGCATTGCCGGGTGTGGCCCTAAAACCTAGATATATTAGATTAGATGATGGTGATAAAGATAGATGATAGATGGTAAATAGATAGATGATAGACAATCTTTTTATAAAAGGAGAATTATAAATAGAGCGAAGTGGAAAGCTCTAGCATTCTACCAGTTTATTAACCCCTCAAGGTTTTATTGATGGTTAAAGATTATATACAAGATACCCATCCAGTAATATTAAATGAAATACAATGCCCACACCTCCTTCCCCAGGATCCCAAGGATTCCTCCTCAGGTTTATCATCAGCAAAGACATCTAGGAGTTAGTTTTGTTACTTATTTTTACACTATTTATTGGCCTATAAATAAAGCAAATTAGGTTTTATGCTATGTGCTCCTTGGTAGAATTCCAGGCGTTGAAGTATGGACCTAGCTTGACAGATGGCCCAAACATTTCAGAAAACCATCTGGCAGTTTCATTAAAAGTTAACCCCAGGGGCCGGGCGGTGGCGCAAGAGGTAAGGTGCCTGCCTTGCCTGCACTAGCCTTGGACGGACCACAGTTGGATCCCCCGGCGTCCCATATGGTCCCCCAAGCCAGGAGCAACTTCTGAGTGCATAGCCAGGAGTAACCCCTGAGCGTTACCGGGTGTGGCCCAAAAACCAAAAAAAAAAAAAAAAAAAAAAGTTAACCCCATACACCAAGCTATAAAAATAAAAAGTATTTGCCTAAGAGAAACAAAACCTATGTCCATACAAAGCCCTGTACATGAATGTTCATAGGATACTTGATCACATTAGCTAAAATCTGGAAATACCCAAATGGTCATTAACAGATGAACAGATAAACACCTTTACATAAAAGAAAAGAAACTGACATAAACACGAGTAGCTCTCCATTATAATGAAAGAACCCAGATATAAAATAGCACATAGTATATACTTGCACCTAAATAAATTGCAAACAATTTATTACTAAAGCCACCAAATAATTAGCAAATGATTTGAAGCAGCTTTCTTTTTTTTATTTTTTTTTTTTTTTTGGTTTTTGGGCCACACCCGTTTGACGCTCAGGGGTTACTCCTGGCTATGTGCTCAGAAATTGCCCCTGGCTTGGGGGGACCATATGGGACTCCGGGGGATCGAACCACGGTCCTTTCCTTGGCTAGCGCTTGCAAGGCAGACACCTTACCTCTAGCGCCACCTACCCGGCCCCTGAAGCAGCTTTCTATGGCATCATTAAATAGCCATGAAATAAAAATCAACAGTATATATACAAGAAGATTGATGTGAACTTGGGAGTTATTAAATACATCAAATATAGCAGAATTCACTTCCTACAGAGCAATGGTCCCCAAGCCCAATTATACCTCAGAATCAGAGCCAGCCTTTAAAGGGCTTACTAAAATTGTCACCAGTGTTTCTGATCCTTAAATTGGCAGTAGTGTTACAGCAGGTTGTGGACAAGTGCTTGTTTCCTCTAGACAGTGTGTAAGATGTGCAGCTCTGGGGTTACAGCTCTTTAACAGCTCAAGTTAGTTGGTTGGAATGATGGCAGAAACAGGAACATCTGTATTTTCCCCCACACACTTTGCCAATCTCTGACCTCTAGGCTCTATCAGACAGTTAATGTCTCCTCAACCCTTGTTTCTATTTATTGGCTACACACTTATCTAGCCATATATGCCCAATCAGATGACATATGAACTAACTGAAATACTCAACTGCCATAACTGTTACTTCTTCCATACACTGGCTTAAAGGTTCACGCCTTATTATTTTAATTTGATTGGTTTCTAGGACCAACCAATAGATCAAGTTATAAAGAACTAATTGAATGCCAGGATTGACTGATTCCTATCTAAATGTAGTTATTTGACTCCCCACTGTTCTGATTTTTCCTATCTGGCTCTTTCAGGATTTCCACCTGATATGGCCCCTCCATAATTTTCTCTAAAATTTCCCATTTCTAGATGTGGGTGCTTTAAATGCTTTAGGGATGTGGATGAGGTGTATCTTCTTTCTTTTAAGGCTACTTTCCTGCTGAAAATGAACATTGATGTTCGATTTAGGGCATCTATCCTATTAATCAGAACAAATGTCAGACCCAGAACAATTACTCCAGGGAGGCATGGCAGATGTAGCAGTAATGTGGTTGAACATTGCAAATGGATTCTGGGAAGACTACTGTGGTTATGTAAAAAATGGCAAGATACTGACGAATCCATTTTTTTTTTTTACCATGGAAAGGTTCCTTTTGCACCAGTACGTATTACAAGTCAGATAATACCTATTACAAGTCATACCTAACTAAAGGTTTTTAAGAGTTTTCAGGCCTTTAAGATGTTAGGGTTGGCATTTCTTGTTCTTTTATTTATTTTCCTCTCTACTGACAGCCAGTAGTTCCTCTTAATATCATCATTTAAACCTGGGTTCTTGGTTCCCGATATTGAAGGGTTGACTCTTCAGCCTCTTGAGTGTGGTGAACGCTGTACCTGGTTTTCAAGGAATCATGTCTCTCCAAGAGATCATATGGGTAATTATTTATTATCTAAAAGGAGTGACAAAAAAGATGATCATTCCACAAATAGCAAAGGAAGATGGGTATAGGTCCTGCTGACTTCACACCTTTTATAAGGAGAGGGAGCTTGAATATCAATTTAAAACTTAGTAAATCACCTGTGTTCAAGTTTTATTGCGTTACCTCAAATATTACCCTAGGCTCCCCTTGCAAAATACTGAGTTTGAATTCTACCAAAAGCAGCCTAAGGTCCCTCTATTTGCCTTTGGGTAAAATAGCCTGCATTGTAACTGCTCTTTTCTGCCTCTTCCCACCTAGACGAAAGTTGCTCAACCAGTGGCCCTTCTCACACTGTGGTTAGGGTCCCCTTCATGGAAGCTGGCTTGTGTACCTATTTCTTCAATGCCCTTCTTAGTGGCCACTGTAATATTTTCTTTTGTAGAAAGTTATGATTCTAATGGTGGCCAAAGTTAAGTAATGTTGTAGAAGGCTGAGTAAGGAAGACTCTTTCCTATACATTTATAAATGTTGGTGGTGTTTTAGTCTATTGTGGATTTTGTCAGCAAAAAATAAATTTTAACAGAGTAGATTCTAAAATGTCAGTCCTAGAGGTTGACCAGTGAGTTAGAGAAAAAAAATTTTTTCACATTAGTTTTTAATTTTGGTTACACATCAAATCACTTTTTAAGCAGCTTTTTAAAATATCATGACAACACACACACATACGTTATTAGACTTGGAAGTTTTTTGGTGGAGTCTGTTTTGATGTTTTTGGGGTGGGGGGCACACCTGACAGTATTTAGGAGATATTCCTAACTATTTTCTTAGAGGTCATTCCCAACAGTGCTCAGAGGACCGTGCAGTGCTAAGATCAAGCCTGGGCTGTGAATATATAAAGAAAACTCTCAGTTCACTGGCATATCTCACCAGCCATTTTTGTTGTCTTTCAAATGCTCCAAAAACTTAGAATGAACTGCAGTTCTTGAGGTTTAAAGAAATATAAGGGGAAAATAAAGAACCAATTAGTGGGAAAACATTAAAGAAATTAGAAACTATTTGAATGGCAAAAGAATGGATTTACAAACCAAGAATTAGCATAGAAATACAATAAAATGTGGAATAATGCTGAAATGATTTATATCCCAGTCAGAAATATGACTAAATACCAAACTAACACTCAATGCAAATTATTACAAACAAATTATTACAGATAACTATAAAATTGATGTCAAAAGAAAGTATTTTATTTTTGTCCTCACAACAAAAGAGCCCAAACAAAAATTGTACAGAAGACTTCTAGAACAGTATCTTAAAACTGCAGGAAGAGTGGGCCAGAGTGATAATAATACAGTGGGCATTGAGTTGGATCCATGGCATCCCAGGTGCTTCTCCAAGCACTTTCAGGAGTGATCCCTGAGTGCAAAACCAGCAATAACTGATCACTACCAGGTGTGGCCTAAGAATAAAAACCAAAAGACAACAACAAAAAGAAAGAAAAACTAAAGTTGCAGGAAGAGGGATGATTATATCTTATTGTACTTTGAATAGTCTCAGTGTACTTTGTTTTGTTTTGGGTCTAGTTAGCTTTTGTTTCTGCTGGTATGGGGTCACAACTGGTAGTTTTCAGAGGCTACTTCTGGCTCTGCCCAGGGATCACTTGTGGTGGAGTTCATTGCAGGGCTGTGGATTAGGCTCAGGCTGTCTGCATGCCACGTTAGAACATTGAGTTATCTCTCTGGCCCACTCTGCTTTATTTCTTGACACCCCAACCACCTCACCTAGGTTGACAAGTCCTATCACAGAAGTAACTCAAGGAGTTAAGACTAAGAGACCACAAAGACAGTTCAATGGGTAGGGCTCTTGCCTTGCCAATCCAGTGTAGATCCCCAATGCCACACTGCCAGGAATGATCCCTCAGTGTAGAAACAGCAGTAAATCCTGAGCTCTGCCAGGTCTGGCCCAAAATAAAAACAAAACAAACTAACAAAATAAAAACTTAAAAGACTAAATAGAGACCAATGACTGTGAGCCAAATGGGTGCCATAAAGAAAAACCCAATGTATAGTGTTTAGTTAATTCAAAATGTTGATAGCAATCTTTTACAATTTATCAAACATTTCTCTTATTTGTTTTTTTGGTTTTTGGGTCACACCTGGCAGCACTCAGGGGTTACTCCTGGCTCTATGCTTAGAAATCGCTCCTGGAAGATTTGGGGGACCATATGGGATGCCGGGATTCGAATCACCATTCTTCTGCATGCAAAGCAAATGCTCTACCTCCATGCTATCTCTCCAGCCTTATCAAACATTTCAAACATAAATATGACAATAAGCAATGGGACAACATTTAGCCAGTTTTCTACAATAATTATTTAATGTACATCATTGATCATGTCTTTACATTTAAAAATAATATAAGAATTTTATAAATACACACTTTTACCTATATAAACAAATAGAAACAAATATTAACATTTGGTTTTTAAGGCTGTACATTCCATTTTATGAATAAATTACAGTGACGTGGCTCCAAAAAATGAAACCAAAGGAATGTCAAATTTTTCTGAAAGTCTGATTTTAATCAACCAGAGACATTCTCTTGTAATATACAAAACAATTCAGTCTTCTGGACAAATAAAATATATCAATATACAAGATATAGTTGACCAAAAATATTCTGGATAAAGTGAAATGTATTACTCAAAAAATTTAAATAATTATAAGATTATAGCATATAAAAGGAATAGTCCTTTAATTAAAATTGTATTCACAATACACTGAATCTGTTGGTCACTTAATGGAAAGTTATTTGGAGATAAAAAATTGAAATAGTTGCTTTATTTCTTCATTCCATTAGTACTAAGACACATTTTTCTGTTTTAAATAAATCATAAAAAAACTTGACAGCAAGAGCAGAAAAAGAGCTCAAGAATGCATCACTGAGAACAAATTCTGTAAGACTTGACTTCACTTATGACACATGAGTAGAAAGAGCAAACCAGCCTTCTTCATTTTGTTTTTCAAGCTGCTAAAGAAAGATGAAATAAAATTAAATTAAAACATGGCACTAAAATTTCCAATTATTTAGACAAAATATATAGAATGAAGGTTTTATGATACTGGAAATTAAATTGCTACTGAAGACTTTTATCTAGCAAAGTAACTTAATTTCCTGGTTAACAAATTCCTTTATTACTTTAGATTATTTTGTTTTGGGGGCCATACCTGGCAATTGTCAGAGCTTGCTTACTATTCACGTAGAGATTACTCCTGAGGGTGGTCGGGGGACTACAGCGGATACAGAAATCCTAACCTAGATCAGCTGCATGAAAGGCAAGTGCACTACCGACTATCCTACTATCCTCCCTGGCCCCTAATTTTTTAAATAAAAGATATATCTAGTAATTTATATAAGCCTCTGATTTTGTATTTTGTCATTTTCGCTTTTAAAATGACAAAACAATTTGATCTCAGTAAATTAAGTTTCAGAAAGCATTAACTAATTTACTTTCAAGCTTTTTTAGAATATAAGGAAAAGCAAAGGACTGCTTTGGGCGACTGAAGCTACTTCTCCTGAGCAAATGAAATATCAGGCTTTCCATTAATTTGGACAATTAATAGCCAATATTTAAAAAACACTATTTTTTATTATGGAGGTCAGTAATAAGAATAGCAAATAATAGGGCTGGAGCGGTGGAGCAAGCGGTAAGGCCTTGTGCGTGCCAGCCTAAGATGGACTGCAATTCGATCCCTGGTGTCCCATATGGTTCCCCAAGCCAGGATCAATTTCTGAGTGCGTAGCCAGGAGTAACCCCTGAGTGTCACTGGATGTGGCCAAAAACCAAAGGAAAAAGAATAGCAAATGTAATAAGAATAGCAAAAACTACTTCACCCATATCATTTCTAGCCTATGTTTACAAATAATATAGCTATGATTTAAAATTCTCAATTTTCTATGACTAAACACTCAAAGGAACTATATATTTTGCTACTACCAGTAGCACAAAATATATTTTACAAACCTTTGGATATATTTAAAATGTTTATTTTTATTATCTCCCTATATAAATCAGAATACATAATAAGACATTTCTTTACCCTTTGTGCCAAACTACTAGCGAGTGGCACACTCAGATGCATTATACTGAGGGTCAAGATAGGTGACTGGCCCCAGGTTCTGGTTATTCCAAGTTTCACATGACCATAGCAAAGAAAGCATGACGAACATCCCAGTATATGCACGACCAATCAAAGAACGCTTTGTGTCATGCCACATTATTTTGAAGGTTAGAGGGATTTGGGTTTGGGGACCACATCTGGTGGTACTCAGGGGCTATCCTCAGAGTTCCAGAAATGGAACCAGGGAAATATTTTGTCCCTATTTTATTTGCCATCACAATCACATGCAAAGCCTGTGTATTATCTCTTTAACCACACTGTATTACCTTAATACACACAAGAAATTTATGGATTATTATATTTTCTCTAGTGAAAAATTAGTTGCTTTTGTCTAAATAATTTTATAGAACCTTAAATAGAATAACTAATATATATAATATATATTATATATTATAATATATATTAATAATAAATAATGAGGAGAAGAACAACAGTACAAAAAATATGTATGTGAATGGAAATCACTATAGAAGGAATCTTCACCCTAACCCTCTTGCATATATCTTGCACATATCTCAAAATTATATTATTATGTACCTTTGCTCTTGGGTTAAGAGGTGTGAAATGTCCACTTCCAGATGTAGCATTTACTGGAGAAACAGAATTAAAGGAAGCCTCTGAAGATCTATTGAAAAAGAAATGAGACCATGAAAAATGCCTGTCCCAGAAGCAGGCGGGGGAGGGTAAATGGGAGGGAAGAGGACATCAGAGAGTGTAAAAGGGTAACGTTGATGTTGGTGGCGAGAAATGCGAACTGGTGAAGGCTGTTGTACATTGTATGACTGTAGCTCAACCATGAACCACTTTATCTGTGAAATAAACCTGTAGTATGAACAACTTTGTAACCATGGTGTTTAAATTAAAAAAATATTTTTAAATGAGACAGTGAGAAATCTATTACTAGTAATCTTTTAAAAATTATGTTAAGACTGACAACTCGGGCCAGAACAATAGCACAGCGGTAGGGCATTTGCCTTGCACATGGTCAACCCTAAACGGACCTCGATTAGATTCCTGGCATCCCACATGGTCCCCTGAGCCTGCCAGGCATGATTTCTAAGCACAGAGCCAGGAGTGACCCGAGTGCCGCTGGGTGTGACCCAAACCCCCTCCGAAAAAAGAATGACAACTCACCATATACATAAAGTCTTAAAAAATATGAATGACTTAGGTTCAAAGGAGGTAAATTATTTGTAACACATTTTTACCAATATAATCCCTTTCTTTAAAAATTAACATATTTGTGGGAGACTGCTCTAGCCTTCACAAATATGGATGCTATCAACCTTAGCCTCTATCTCTGTGGATAGTTCCACTGAGCTGCATACGTGACTGCCGGCAGGTTCCTAGCCCATGAGCAAATAGGAAATCTTGCTATAACATAGCCCCTTGTACTAACCACAGGGCCATGAGACCAGAGACAAGATAATATTTCCTTATATGTCTCTGATTCCGGTCAAGCTAAAGGTTACTAGGATCAGTCATTCAGTCATTGAGTCATGCCTCCCCCTTTTTTCCTTTCCCACCTCCTTTGGGCTGTGCTTAACAAGGCACACTCTATCCTTTTTCCCTTTTTGGCCAAATACCTGTAGTAAGCATATAATTGGTGAAAAGCTTGTTTGAATTGACCAATGCTTGTATGCCCCATAAGTTTAATGTTTAGTACCTTTATTCATTTTTGGTTATGTGCCTATGCTTGGAATATAATTGGATAAGAGATGGTTTGAAATGACCAATAGTTTTTGAGACATACTTCCCCTTGTGTAAAAAATATATATAAGTGCTTGCCTGCTTAATAAATTGCCTTTGATCAGATAAAAGACTTAGGCCTTCTTTCTAACCTCTACAGATTTTTCCCATAGATATTTCGGATCGGGTCGGCTTCAGTGAACCCACGAATAAGTTGTGGCATTCATCCCCTTCACCCTGCTGGCCGGGGTCCCCAGAAAGCCGCAGACATATTTTTGCTTTATTTGAGTTTTTATGCTACAACTAGAAGAGTTCAGAGGATATTCCTGACTATATGCTCAGGAATACTCTTTGAGGTGATCAGTGAACCATATGTGGTGTTGAGAATCAGCCACATGCAAGGCAACTGGGATTGACCACAAACTTCAACCTTGTACTATCTCTCTGGCAGAGATAATAGAAAAAACTTTAATATATCTCCAAACTATACACACAGTTTCTCCTATTCTTAGCATACCTTGCAGATGTGGGACACTTGTTATACTTGATAATATAAAACTGACATTATTAATAGCATAGTCTATATGAGGAGTCGGGCTTTATTTTATACATAATATATAGCCTTTAAAAAACATTTGTAACATATACCCCTCACCGAATCATACTGATATGTTTTTAACAATAAAGAGGAAATGGGTATGCTTGGTGGGTAAAAGACGAAGGTAGTATGAGAGTAAGACAAATCAGAATGGCAATGTTATCAATCATGTGAACTATCTAGGCAAAACATCCAATTAATTAGCTTCAGTTTCATTATTTATTCAAATTTTGTTTTTAAGAGTAAATCCATGCTTTTCTACTTAATAAAAATTTGTTCCTATTTCTCTTCTTTACTCTCCAATAGTGTCCTATCTATTTATGTTCTCTACATAAATGAGTGAGTCGAGCCTTTTTCCTAGTTTGAAACACTTCCTTTGCAATAGCATAGATGGGCCTACTGAAATAAGCCAAATAATTTTATGATTTCATTCAGATGTGGAATATAGAAAAATCAAACAAATGGGTGTGAATTAAATAAAAAATACTCTTGGACCAAAAGATCAATTAATAGTTATCAGAAGGGAAAGAGGTAAGTGCAGGAAATTAATCAGGATAAGGGGAACAACTGAATGAAAGACAGAATTAGACTTAACAATGAATCTAATGCAATGTATACACATGTTGACTAATACACACCTGAGATGTTATAACCTTAATGTTACTTACTTCAATAACAACAATAAAAATACATACTTACTTATTTTATTTTAAATATTGACAGTGAAGTCCTACCTTCGGGTATTTATCCCACTGGAAGGAGAGATAATACTGCATTTTGAGCTTTCTGGAGCATCTGTTCCTGGAATAGTTACCTCAATTGTCCTCTTTCCTCCATCTAAAATATATAAAAATAAATATTAGTCAGATTATAATCTATTGGGATAAAATTTAATGCCCTTTAATGCCCCTTTTTTGTGGGGTGGCAAAGGGGTTGTGTCATATACAGTGGTGTTCAGCGTTCACTCATAGTGGGCACAGGGGACCATATGGAATGCAGAGTTGGAACTAGGGTTAGCTGCATTTTTACCCTCCTGTCTGTGTGGATTATTTACCATGGATAAATATTACCAGGATCGCTTCCCCATCCTAGGGGATAGGGGAATGGAAATCTCTTTGTCGTCTGGGAGCTCTTTGAAGATCTATCATCAGTCAGTTTAGGAGAAAATATAACCCTACAAAATATAACTCTCCAGGGGACGTCTGTTTGGTGGAGCCCAAAACAGCACAATGAGACTTATAATCCCCAGTTTGAGCTCAGCAGTGAGACGAGCAAGAGCACAACTGCTCTGCTTCACTCTGTGGCTGCCCATTCCAGTCAAGTAACTGTGCCACAACACTTAATAAGAGTACCGCACATCAAAGTTCACAATGGAAAAATTATGCAGAACCCTACCACATTGAAAAAACTAGTTCTGAAAACCCAACCAATACCTGACACCTACTTAATATTTCTGATCAGGACTGTAGAGAAGAATTTTATGAATGTTCAACAAACTTAGAGAAATGATGGAATGAACAGCCCAGAAGACTCAAGAGGATATGAAAGTAGAAATGGGAAAATGTCAAACAGAAATATCAGGACTAAAAAACATGGTAGGTGAAATGAAAACCTCACTTGAAAGCCTCACCAGCAGAGTAACAGCTGCTGAGGACATAATCAGTGATATAGAAGATCTACATAACACCTCCATACAACAGAAGAGGCTGGAAAAAAATTCTCAAAAAAAGTGAACAAATAATAGAACTCTGGGATAAGTTCAATAGAAACAACATAAAAATCATTGGGGTACCAGAGAACAACAAAGAAAACCCCAATGAAGAATCAACAGTCAAAGATATCATTACTAAGAAATTCCCAGAACTAAAGAGTGAATGAAACCATATTCTGGATGCCTGAAGAGTATCAGCTAAAAGAATCCAAAGAAAAGCACTCCAAGGCACATAATAGCTACAGTGATAAAAACTACAGATGAGTTGTTCTGCCTCATATTTCTATGTCTTCCTATAGATTGAGAAAAAGAAAAAGTGGATGGGACCCTGGGTCAAGTGGTCTCAGGAGCACTGAGTGAAAATAAAAAATGGTCAGACCTAAATATCCAAACCAAAGTCAATGACAACAGAATCAAGAGACCCAAGCTATATACAAAATGGACCTGTTACATTATCAGTTTAGGGGGCTCAGGGTGAAAGTATGGGATGCATGCTGGGAACTATGGTAGAGGGAGGTCAACACCACAGAGAATGACACACATCACAAAGAACAAGAACAACCAGTGCTGATGTGGATGTGGGGAAAAAGGGGCTCTTATACACTGCTGGTGGGAATGCCGTCTAGTCCAACCTTTCTGAAAACAATATGGATATTCCTTAAAATCTGGAAATTTATCTTACGATCCAGCAATACCACTACTAGGAATATACCCTAGAAACATAAAAACACAGTACAAAAATTATCTCTGCACTCCTACGTTCACTGCAACACTATTTACAACAGTCAGAATCTGGAAGTAATCCAGGTGCCCGACAAGAGATGAGTGGCTAAAGAAACTGTGGTACATCTACACAATGGAATACTATACAGCCAATAGAAAAAAGAAGTCATGAATTTTGCTTATACATGGATGAACATGGAGAGTATTATGTTGAGTGAAATGAGTCAGAAGGAAGGGGATAAACAGAATAATCTCACTCATCACTGGGATAAAAGGAAAATAAAACACAGTGTAGGGATGATATACAGAGACAATAGAGATGAAAATCAGGAGGACCATACCATGGTAGGTAGCTTGCCACAAAGAGCAGAGTGCAATTAGAGTAGAGATGTTCTAATATGAAAAGGACATTCATGGCACCCCTTCCTTTGCAATAGTACAAAGCACAATGTCATAAAAGAAAGGGGGCGATGAGCAAGAAAACAAGTGAGAGAGAGGGAGAGAGAGAGAGAGAGAGAGAGAGAGAGAGAGAGAGAGAGAGAGGGAGAGAGAGAGAGAGGGAGAGAGAGAGAGAAATGCCTACCCCAAAGGCAGGCAAGAAAGAATGGTGGGAGGAAAGAGGGCATCAGGTAGTGAAACTGTTGACATTGGTGGCAGGAAATGTTATATATTGTATGATTGTAACTCAATCTTAAACAATTTTATCTGAGGGAAAAAAAAACCTGTATTATGAGCAACCTTGTAACCCTGGTATTTAAATTAAAAATACTTTGTGATACTTAAAAAAACGATAGTGATACTTGAGCATTGTCGGGAGTAGTTCAAACAACACAAAACAAACAAATAAAATATGGTAGATTCATAATCACTAGAATTAAGAGCACATATTCACAAATCTACAGCCTAATTTTAAGATGTCAGACAAATCAATTTTGTGCCTCAGTACATTGTTTATCAATGGATTTATCAGCTCTATCTGCTTTTAGGGTATTATGAGAACTAAATGAGACAATAGAAAAAAATAAGTTCTACCATTAAATAACTATTGAATTCAAGATGTCTCATTTAATCACAAAATTACTCTTAAAAGTAATCTGGCTTATTTTCTTTCATTGAATTTAGTGTTTATGTGTTTGTATGCTTATTTTACTGTCTGCTCCCTAATCTAAAAACTGGAGCAGTCACAGTAAACAGACATTTACTCTTCTTAATGCCTCATCTCTAGAGCCAGGATAGAGCAGGTCAGATCAGAGGGCTGTACTTATTGGGGTGATTTATATATATTTAACCACAAGCTGCCTCTAGACTTTGTGATTATAAAGAAAAGTAGTAATCGGAAGAATCCTAGAATAAATAAAAAAGAAGAGACCACAGGCAAATACATTTTTTGTCACTGTCCAGGTATTTCTAAGGATAATTTTCTGGGTCTGTAATTTGAAGTCAGAGAGATAGTATAGTGGGTAAAGTGCTTGTCTTATATATGCTCAATTCAGATTTGATTCCCAACAACACTTATGGTACCCTGAGTTCTGCCACAAGTGATCCTTGAGAACAGGTGAGTGTGGCCTAAAATTAAAAAGAATAACTTCTAAAAATTATTTTATCAGATAGCTTAAATATAACCTACTTCAACCAGTCATAGGGCACATTGAATCCCTTTCTAAAGTGCCCGTGCTTCAATGCCACAGGGAATACATTAATGCTGCAAGGAACACACCACTTAATTACAGAGAACAGCATCTATTCCTGACAATTTGAATAATAAATCTTATACTGGGCCCAAGTATTCTCTCTTTAAGCCCGAGTATAATTCTGAATATAAATAAAAGAATTTCTGGCTATAAAAGCAACTTAAAAGGCTGGAGAGATAGCACAGTGGAAAGGCATTTGCCTTGCAAGTGGCCGACCCAGGACCAACAGTGGTTCGAATCCCAGCATCCCATAGGGTCCCTGGTGCCTGCCAGAAGTGATTTCTGAGCAGAGAGCCAGGAGTAACCCCTGAGCGTCACCAGGTGTGGCCCAAAAACCAAAAACCAAGAAAAAAAAAAAAGCAAGCAACTTAAGATCTACTTTATTTCATAGGTATCATTTTGAATGTATTTAACAATTGATTTTTCAGAACAGTATTATTTAGAATCCTCTCTTGTTTTTCTAAATTCCTAATTGCAGTTAAAAAGAATAGGTTTATGGCGGGTGCGTGAGATGGAGAAATTCTGCGGACCCAAGGACCGGTGGGGCCAGTGAGGCTTGTGAGAGGCACTAGCACAGGGCTGAAGGCGGGGCCTGTTGCCATTCCTGCCATGGGCAAGTGCTGGAACCTGGCCACATCCTCACCTTCCTTGCCTCCTCGTGAGGTGATAACACTCCAAGTCTGGCCCGCCTACCCAGGCTCCTGTGAGAGATGGGACTGCAGGAACACTGGAGCCCAGCCCCACCCGAGTGGGCGAGAGCAAACACTACATTGTCTCATGCCTGTTCTTTCTGTTCTGTTTTCCTTTCACTTAAAGGGTTTTTAGTTTGGGGTTTATTTCTGATTGTGTTGACACTAATTCTTAAGATGCTGTGAGAACCGTTTCATCCAAATGCCAAATAAATCTGTTCTGGACAGTAAAAAAAAAAAAAAAAAAAAGAATAGGTTTAATTTATAATTCAAATGCTTTAATAATTAGAGCCAGAAAGATAGTATGGAGGATAGTATCTTTTTTTTTTGTTGTTGTTGTTTTTGTTTTTTTGGGCCACACTCAGCATTGCTCAGGGGTTATTTCTGGCTGTCTGCTCAGAAATAGCTCCTGGCAGGCACGGGGGACCATATGGGACACCGGGATTCGAACCAACCACCTTTGGTCCTGGATTGGCTGCTTGCAAGGCAAACGCCGCTGTGCTATCTCTCCGGGCCCCCTTTTCTTTTTTTTTGTAGTATCTTTTCTTGCATGTAGTTATTCTGGATTCAATCTGCTACACCACATTTGGTCCCCCAAGCCCTCCAGAAGTGATTCCTTTTTTGGGGAAGGGGGGTTGAGTCACACCCGGTGACGCTCAGGGGTTACTCATGGCTCGGTGCTCAGAAATTGCTCCTGGCAGGCACAGGGGATCATATGGGATACCTGGATTTGAACCACTGTCCATCCTGGGTCAGCCACATGCAAGGCAAATGCCCTATCGCTGTGCTATCTCTCTGGCCCCAGAAGTGATTCTTGAGTAGTGCCAGGAATAAGCCCTGAGCACAGCTGGGTGTGGCCCCCAAACAACAAAACTTTAAAAATGGTTTAATGACTGTAACAACATTACTAATAGATAATAAAACTCTTAAGTTTTATTTTGATATTTAGTAGTAGCATATTTAATAAGCTAATCATATTCCAACTTGTATACCAATTACCATATAGGATTGGCAGAAGAAGAAATCAGGCACTGTAAGATTAGCTATAGGCATGATGGGATCACTTTCACTCAGAAAAACTCTTCCAGTCCCATTTATGTCATTTACTGTATTACTCAAATCTATTTCATTCTATGCGAAATTTTAGGGTCTTAAACAAATTCTCTGAGATTTCTTTTAGCTTTCCATATACTTAAAAATCAAGGAAGTGAAAATACTCATGAATCTAACTCTGGAATCAAATTTGTAACCAACCAGTCCATGCTCGGAGAGGTGACAAAACAGGTGATACAGGTGATGAGGAAGAACCCAAACCAATAAGTTTCTGCTGTTCTATTAATTGCAGAAGTTTCCCACGAGCCTCTATACTCTGTCTATTCAATTCTGCAATTCGTTCCTCCATGCTACTTGGTGTCACAGGTTGTGGTATCGGAAATGCCTAAAAAAAGAAAAAGGTGGGAGACATTAAAAACCAAATATTGGCAATAGGTATTAACAGGCAACAAAATAAATACATAAACTCCATACACAATAATCCAAATAACTAGGCTTTTTGCAAATAACACTCTTCCACTAAATGTCAACAATTTGATACCTGTATCTGTTGCTATATGCAGTATAGCATATAGTAGTGGGCAAATTACTACTTTTTTAAAATGAACTTTTAAGTCATTTCACTAACAAATTAAGGTTTAAGAAAAAGGATACCAATCCTTCTAATATTAGTGCCACAAAAGCTTTCTAATCCCTTTTTTCTTTCAAGATATCTGTGGGACAAAGTTTTTCTCCATCTCTTACAGATCTTTAGCTCTTAAGAGAAAATCACAAGAGCCAGACAAAATCTCTCCAGGGCCAGAATGGATAGGCACTTGCTTTTCATGTAGTCAACTCAGGTTCAATCCCCAACATTCCATATTGTCCCCCATCCTACCAAAAGTAATCCCTGAGTGCAGAGCCAGGAGCAAACCCTTATCACCAAACCCTCCAAACCTTTCTTTATGGAGACCATAAGCTTCCACTGATAAGGTAATCACCCTGGATCCTATAATATATGATTCTTCTCAGATCCTTTCCACTGATAAAATACCAGTCCCCTGTCATGTCTGAAAGGCTTTGGCTCTTAAAAGAATAAAGGAAGTCTTTCTGTCCTTTTATTGGTCCCAAGTTTAAACGCTGTCCAGTTGAAATTTTGAATCCATTTTCTTCCCACAAACAAGGAAAAGATTCAGACTAGCAAGCCATCCCATGATCCATTTAACTTGCAAAAATCCCTTCATTATTAATATGGAGACTTTCAGTGAAAAGCAATTATATTGGAAGTATATTTCCAGAGTTGGTATCATCTAGAAACTAATTATTTGGAAACTAATGACTAGAAATACAGAAATCTAACCTTAGAACTTCCAAATCAGATCATGCATTTTCAAAAGATTTACAAATGATTCACACTTACATGAATGCCAGAATTTAATAAACTTGAAGAAAATCCTTTCTATAGGAAAATGAATTATCCTAAAATAAAGTCAACTCCTGGTTTAGAGCAACAGTGTAGTATGTAGTACATTTGCCGACTGCCAATTTGTAGTATGTAGTACATTTGCCAATTTCACATGGCCAACCCAGGTTCAATCCTTTGCATCACATATAGCTCCCAGACCCAGCCAGAAATGAGCCCTGAGCACAAAAGGAGTAAGGAATTTCTGTGTGTGCTCCCTCCTTCCAAAAGTTAACTACTATAACCTGAGAGCCAATTATACATTACTTTGTTTTGAGTTGCTTTAAGGTTTCAAAATACAATTAAATGTAGTTTGAAATCATATAAGCTTTTCATGCTGAGTACATTTTGCATTTAAAACTGAATTCCTAGTTTAAGTTTAGCTTTCCTACATATTTATCTTATGTTTTATTTTCTCATTCATTTCTTCATGGTATTTGCTATCTTCTTTTATTTTGTGATATAAAATGCTAAGTTACTTCTACTAATTCTGCAATGTGAACATGGCAAAGCCTGAGTGAAACAGTACTACCTTAAAAATATACATGATGATGTCTACATCATGTCCTTTGAAGATGCTCTAGCAACTTAAATTCCTGTGTACCTTGGCAATAATTTTTTTTTTATTTTCAACTTATTTTCTATGCAACAAACAGGTAAGTAGAATTGGTAGTTAAAATTCTGGTCTTTTAATACATCTTTAAAATATGATCATTAGCATGATTTTGAATAGCTGAAAAATTACGCAAGTTTTTTGCACAAAATGGGTGTTTGATGTCTACTTTATCATGAGAATTAAACATAGAAATTTAAAGGCTCAGAATTTACATCAGGGGCTGGAGAAATAGCAGTGGTAGGGCCTTGTGCACAGCCTATTCAGGATGGACGGTGGTTCGAATCCCAGCATCACATATAGTCTCCCCAAGCCAGGAGCAATTTCTAAGCACAGAGCCAGGAGTTACCCCTGAGCTTCACCGAGTATGGCCCCCCCCCCAAAAACAAAAAATAAATCATAAATAAATAAATAAATAAATAAGGAATTTACAGCAGGTTAAAGATTAAAGACTAATGTAATAATAATAATAATAATAATAATAATAATAATAATAATAATGAGAAAAAGAATCATTATTTTAGTCTTGCATTATAACAAGGTAAAAAAAGCATTATAACAAGGCATTGTTCTAACAAATAAATTAAATTTACCATACCATCTAAAAGATATACAAAAATACTAAGAAGCAAATATTTTTTTTCATTTTGATTTCTGGAAATGTATTTACAGGGATTTATTTTTACAAATGTAATCGAAATCTGAAATTATTGAATATAAGAATAAGACTAAACTAAAAAAACCTCATAAAACTAGGTTTCTGATATTACAGAAGATCAATAATGATGTCAACTCCACTAAAAGTCACTTGTTCTCACACTAAGCTTGCAACTCAGTTACCTGGAGGGTGTGTAAAAACTCACAATGCATCCCTCCCTCACTCTAGTTTTTCAATCAGGAGAACTGGGCAAGGCTTGATGAGTTGTTGTAGGTTCCCAAGAAACATTGGTGTTGCTACTTCAGGAACTCCGAGGGGGGGGGGGGGGACGGGACCAGTAACCAAAACAACTGCAAACATCCAGCACCATCTCCAACACAGTGGTATGTTGGACATTACTAGCTCCCTGTCAACCAGTTACCATACCAGTATCCAATTTCTTTTTTTTTTGTTTCGTTTTCTATGGTGCTGGGAATGGAACACATGGACTCCCATAAGCAAGACAAGTGCTCTACATGAGACCACATTCATGGCCCTCAAAGTTAAGTCTATTTTGGTACTCACCGCAGTCATGTCACTTGTATGACTTGGCTCCTGCTTGTTAAACTCCCAACGTCCATCCCCTTGTTCTCCCCCTGGTAAAATGATATTATTCAGATGTGTCTTGATAGCTGAATTCTGCAATGTCAACTCAGCAATTCGTGTCATGAGATCCTTTCTTTGCATTAATACCTCATTTGTTTTAAACTGTTGCCCATCTCCCAAAATTGGGGGCTCTTCTGAGAACACAGAGTTTCTCAACTGCTGAGTGTTTGAATGGGAATTAGAAAGAGGTTGTGAGAGATTCATAAAAGAAGTTTGGGTTTTGTTCTCCAAATCTCCCATGTGTGAGAACCGCCATCTCTGAGTGAAGAGATGATTCTCTTCATTTGAATTCTGGAAATCTGTGGTAGTTGGTAAGGTTTTCTTTTCCCAATTTTGTTCCTTCTCAATTATTTCTACAGTTGGAGGAATTCTTGGAGCAGGACGAGTTTGAACAGTTCTCCTCAATACTACAGACAAATTAGATAATAAATATGTAACATTAAGGTACTGATTTGCATTATAAAATCTCATTAGCTCACCAGAGTAGTACAGAGTAATTCAGTATGACAAAAATGCCAAAAACAAATTTTTTCCTATTCAGAAAGGTTGAAATATAAATTGTAAAATTAATGTGTTACTTTTCAATGCAGAACCTAAAATGTTGCCTATGATAGTCCATAAACAACTACCTAAGTAAATTACTGTGTTCCCCCCCCATCTGCAATTTTATTTTCTCTTTTCAGTGTCTGTCGCCTGCAGCCAATCTGTAAATTACAGTTCAAAAATATATACACAGTAAGATATTGCAAATATGACACTCAAGGTCATATTTTGCCATAAATATAACACACATGATATATATATATATATATATATATATATATATATATATATATATATATATATACCATGATATATATCATCAGGAAATATTTTTCCTTCAGCTTAAAGGCTACATACGGCAATCAATGATTTTTTGTTGTTGTTTGCTTGTTTTGGAGCCACACCCAGCAGTTACTCCTAGCTTTGCACTCAGGGGTCATTCCTGGCAGTGCTTGGGAGACTATCTGGGATGCTGGGGATCAAACCTGGATTGATCAAATGCAAAGCAAACATTCTACCTACTGTGCTATTGTTCCGTCTCCATCAATGTATTTTTAAAATTGTTCATATCAGGTAACTGAACACACTACATGTTTGAAGCATTACAAAAACAACATGTAACTTTAGAGGAAGTCTGCTTACCATCCTGCACAGGAGAAAATTCAGAGTTACTTGTCTGCCTGGGTGGTGTTAGCAATACTGCTGGTTCAAATATATGTGCTGGAAAATTGTTGGCCAGATTCATGCTCTCTGGTTGGTTTGGCACCTGAGAGAGTTTAACAGGCAAGTCTTCCTGGAGGAATTCACTCACTTCCTCCCTTCTAAACATTAATGGTACAGAAACATCAGCATTTACAACTGGAACCTCTGATGAAGAGAACAGGTTATTAGTATTGAAAGGAATGAGGGGCACATTTCAAGTCTTTACAATCTTTAAGTCAATTTTTAGAGCAAAATACATGACCTCCAGAGCCTTCACTATCTAGACTATATTCTTCTTTAGCAGTAACAGGAGAGGTTCCCATGGAATCAGCTCTAAAGGGAAGTGGCTCTTTTCAAGATAAGTCCTTGATGACTTGCCCTAGTCACTGAATTTATCTCATGCTGGTTCACTTTTAGTCAGCCTCTCTTAGAATTCATCATAAGTACTCAAATATGGGAGACAAAGCCAGAGAAATAGTACAGCGGGCACAACTATACTTACTAAATCTATTGTACTAAAGCTGCCTAGCACACAGTTGATCTGGGGTTGGTCCCAGTACCACAGATGGTCTCCCACGTCCTGATGGGAGAGATCTCTAAGTACAGTGCTGGAAGAAGACAGAGCACATTCAAGTGTGATCCCAGGACAAAAACACTCCCCCCCCCCCACACACACACATGAAGACAACTCCAGCTCCAAGGCAATGAAATGCATGTTTTAAATGCAGTTCTAGATTTGATCCCTGACAACACATGGTGGTCCTGAGTGACCACAAGCACTACTGGTGTAGTCTAAAACTACGCACAAACAAAACCGAAAGTCTTAAACATAAAACACTTTCCACAAGATATTCACCAACGTATTACCAATAAGTAAAACACACGAAAAAGCAAAATATCCTATTCAGCCTACAGCAAAAAATGACACAAGAAGTAAAGAATGGCTTTCAAAACATTGACACAAATTAAGTCATTAAATACTAAAATGTCTTCTTTGCAAGACTATCCCTTCTCCTGAACATGAGAAACTGTGATTAGAATTGTGATTAAAAGTGTCCTGCCACCTATAGTATCTATTGAGCTGTATTTATTACTGTTATGTAACCATTCCTCTCTATGCCTTATCATTCTCTCAAACTATGGGGATAACAAAGTAATAACTACCTCATAAGAGTATTATCAGGACTAAATAAAATAACAAACTTAAAAGACTTCAAAAGGACCTGATAAGAATAAGTATCCAACCCAACCAAAAGTCAATAACAATAGACTCAAGAGACCCAAACTACAACATGCTATACACAATAGCTATTACACTAGCAGTCCAAGAGACTAAGGGTGGAGGTATGGGATACATGCTGGGAACAATGGTGGAGGAAGATCAACACTGGTGGTGAGAATTACCCTAATTCACTGTCATTATGTACATAAATATAACTGAAAGACTTGTAATTAAAAAACAAAGCAAATTTTAAAAAATAAAAAAGAGTAAGTACCCAAATAAACATAACTGAAAATAGTAGAAGCAATTGTAGTGATAATGTTGTATATATGTCTAATAGCTAATAATTCCATGTAATTATGTAATTTCATGGTCCTGATATGCAAGTATATCTTGGATAATAAGACCCACTCACCTGGACTGTCTATGAGTCTTCTAGTCGTTGCTACCTTTTCTGATGCCTGTTTTTCTTTACTGTTATTTATCACAGGACAGCTCTTAATGGCATGTGTAAGGGATAAAAGTTGCTCATCTGTTTTGACAATGTACTGCTGAAGTTTTGCCTAATGAAAAAAAGAAAAAATATTACAAGCAATATTAAACATAAAAGAATCACCTAGAATAGGGCTTCAACTTTATTATCTCATTTTGCCTGAGAAATTTTTATGCAAATCTGGATATAAAGGTATATAAAGCTATTATATAAATTACACATCCACTGATAATAAATCATCAAGAAATTTATTTTAAAAGGACTCCCACACTCACAGCATTCAGGAGAGATGAAGTCATGAAATTTTCCTATAGATGGATGTACATGGAATCTATTATGCTGAGTAAAATAAGTCAGAGGGAGAGAGATACACACAGAATAGTCTCACTCATCTATGGGCTTTAAGAAAAATAAAAAACATTTTTGCAATAACCCTCAGAGGCAAAGAAATGAGGGCTGGAAGGTCCAGCTAACAACATGAGTTGTTACACTCACTCACAAAGAGTGGTGAGTACAGTTAGAGAAATAACTACATTGAGAACTATCATAACAATGTGAATGAATAAGGGAAGTGAAAAGCCTGTCTAGAGTACAGGTGGGGTGGGGTGAGAAGGAGGGAGATTTGGAACACTGGTGGTAGGAATGTTGCACCAGTGAAGGAGGGTGTTCTTTACATGACTGAAACTCAACTATAATCATATTTGTAATCAAGATGTTTAAATGAAGATATTATAAAAAAATGACTCCCACATTCAATTTTGTGGCTCTATATGGGTCACCTCTTATGCCACCAATTAAGAAACAAAGGCATAGATATGTATAAACATATTTTAAATACTCAAGATATTTTAGTCTCTCATTTAAATACTAAATATACTCAGAAAAATACATTTAGAAATATGTTTAAAGTTCCACAATTAGAGAAATGGTTAAGCTGGTCATGTAATATTCTTAATATATACTGTTTCAACAATAAAAACTTTTAATAGTAGTTTTGACTATTAAAATCTATTTATATAGATGATAACAACTATTAAACTGCTCTAGGGGGCCAGAGAGATAGCATGGAGGTAAGGCATTTGTCTTGCGTGCAGAAGATCAGTGGTCCAAATCCTGACATCCCGTATGCTCCCCCAAGCCTGCCAAGAGCAATTTCTGAGCATAGAGCCAGGAGTAACTCCTGAGCACTGACAGGTGTGATTCCCCCCACCAAAAAAAAGGTAAAATAAAAAATAAAATAAATAAATAAATAAATAAATAAATAAAAAATAAAATAAAATAAAATAAAAAAAGAAGCTGCTCTAGGATACAAGTATATCAGGTAGAAAACTGTAAAAGAATATTCATTACATAAGCATTTAAATGAAAAACCTCTGCTACATCTAAAAAGAAAATGCTATGCAGCTGTTAGGAAAAATGAAGTCATGAAATTTGCTTATGCAGGGATAGACATGGATAGCAATATGCTGAATAAAGTGAGTCTTCAAGATAGGAGAGGGAGAGGGACAGAGAGACATAAAATAATCGCATTCGGGGCCAGAAAAATAGCATGGAGGTAAGGCGTTTGCCTTTCATGCAGAAGGTCGGTGGTTCGAATCCTGGCAACTCATATGGTCCCCTGAGCCTGCCAGGAGCAATTTCTGAGCATAGAGCCAGGAGGAACCCTTGAGCCCTGCCGGGTGTAACCAAAGAAAACAAAACAAAACAAAAAAATCGCATTCACATGTGGACTATAAAAATAACAGTATGAGAATACCCAAAGCCAATAGAAATAATAGGGGAGTTGCAGTTAGGACAGAGAAGGGAACACTATGACAATAATAATTGGAAATGATGACTTTGGACAAGAACTAGATGCTGAAAAAGAAGTAAAGTGATATACCACTTCAGTACCAGTATTCCAAACCACAGAACCTAAAAGAGAGAGGGTGAGAGAGAGGGAGGGATGGAGGGAGGGAGAGACACACACAGAGAAAGAGAGAGAGAGAGAGAGAGAGAAATTCAGTCTCTATTCACTATGAGGGGGGAAACAGGTGGTTAACTGGGAGAAATGGTGGTAGTGAACACTGGTGAAGGGATGGCTATTGAAACTTTGTATGACTGAAATTAAACTATTAACAACTGTTTAACTGTATCGTATGGTGATCTAACAAAAGAAAAAAATTTAAACCTCAACTATAAATAACATTGTAAATCATGTTGCTATTTTTAATAAATAAACAAAATAAAGAAAGGAAGAAAGGGTCTACATATCCTAAATGTACAGCTGAAGCACCCATAAAAGACTGATAAAAGGAACCCAAAGTAAGTAGAAGGAAGGTAACAAAACTTAAATAGTAGAATTTAATGAAACGGAAGCAAACAAAAATCAATGAAACCATTATCTGGTTCTTTAAAGAGAAAAAAACAAGATTAATAAACCATTAACAAAAATCAAAAGCAGGTAGGGCATTTTCTTTGCATGTGGCCAACCTGGGTTCAATTCCCGAAATCCCATATGATTCCCCAAACCTGCTAGGAGTGATTTCTGAGTGCAGAGCCAGGAGTAATCCCTGAGTGCCACTAGGTGTGACCCCAAAACAAAAGGCTAACTTTAGAGCACTATGTATTGAAAGTAAAATCAAAGACCTCAAAAATTTAAGGACTGTGGGTCGACCAGGTTTGTCCCTGCTCTGTTGGGGGGTGGAGGGGGGGACCGGGGAAGGAATTATCTTTGCAGCTCTGGAGCTGACAGTGTGGTGCTGAGATTTCCCGTTTCCTGTGCCAGGAGGCTCAAAGATTTGGAACGAAATAGCTTGACCGAAAAGGAATGTGTGAAAGAGAAACTCAAGCTCCTGCATGAATTTCTACAAACAGAAGTCAAGAATCAGTTATGTGACTTGGAGACCAAGTTACAGAAGGACGAATTATCCGAGGAGGGCTACCTGGCTAAAGTCAAATCCCTTTTAAATAAAGATTTGTCTTTGGAGAACGGCGCCTGCACGTTCAGTCGGGAAGTGAACGGGAGCCATCCCCGCGGGGAGGAGCGGACAGCGGCCATGGCCGAACCCATCAAATCGCCCCGGTCTGCGCGGAGAGGCAGGGCCGACAGAGACAACAAAAAAAAAAAAAAAAAAAAGAAAAAAAAAAGAGAGGCCAGGAGTAACCCCTGAGCACTGCCAGGAAAATAGAACAGCTCATGACATTGACCCTAACGTATTTTCACTGATTCGATGTCATTGTCAAGCAAACAGAAGCGAAGATTAAAAAAAAAAAAGAAATAGAACTAAAACAAAGAAGCTTCTACACACTAAGAAACAAGGACCATAATAAAGATACCCCACAAACTTGGAACAAGTAAATGCCCACTATTTATCTAAAAAAGCTATATAAAGCTCTGGTAAACTTTACAAGAGAAAAATCGGTCAAAACCATCAAAAAATTGAGAGAATAAAAACTTCCTAAAAAACACATACAAGGGGCTAGAGCGATAGTGCAGGATAGGGCGTTTGCCTTGCATGCAGCGGAGCCAGGTCAGAACTTGGTTTGATCCCAGAGGTCCAATATGGTCCCCCAAGCCAGGAGCAATTTCTGAGCGTATAGCCAGGAATAACACCTGAGCGTCACAGGGTGTGGCCACCCATAAAAAATAACCACACATACAAGTGACTAAATAGTACAAGAAAAAAAGTGCTGTGTCACTTATTAGGGAAATGCAAAATCAAAACCATAATGAGATATTATTTCACACTAGTGTGACTGGCACATATCAAAAAGAACAAAAATAACCAGTCTTAGAGTGGATATCGGAAGAAAAGGACCCTCATTCATTGCTAGTGGAAATGTTGACTAGTACAGGTTTTTGGAAAACAATACTGACGGCCCAGTAGGAGCACAGCAAATTCGATAAGAAAGTAGCACTAAAGACAACTATGCTCAATAAACAAAAATAATAACACCGAAGACTCAACTAGCAACAAACATCTCAGTAAAACAAGACAATTAATTACTCCATTGTGAGATATAACAATTTTCACAAATTTTCTTTTACTTAAGTATCTTTTAATAATTCCTTTGCCATTTTGTTGCAATACACAATATAGAAACAAGTTATTTTGCCTGCTAAGGGGACAAAACTGGAGGATGAGAGGGAATCTGGGGTGTAGGATTGGTGATGGAATACTGAATGCCTGAAACAACTGCATTATGAACTTTGCAAACTTTGATGTTTAAATAAAGTTAAAAAAAAAGTTGTTTTTATTTGTCTGTTTTGGTTTTGGGTCACATCCGGCAGCTATCAGAGGTTACTCCTGGCTCTAAGCTCAGAAATCGCTCCTGACAGGCTCAGGGACCATATGGGATGCCGGGATTCGAACCACTGTCCTTCTGCATGCAAGGCAAATGCCTTACCTCCATGCTATCTCTTTGGCCCCAAAAAAGTTTTTTTTAACGTGGTAGGAAAATAATAAATGTCCAAAGGAACTCAGATCTGGTTTTCAGTAGGTAGTTTACCACAGGAGAGAATGGGAACAGAGACATCGGGACAATGGTGGAGGAAGTATACACTTTCTTGAGAGTATAATGCTAGGAATTTTATATATAAAACCATACCAACAACAATTTTGAAAACAACAATGCTTAAAAATAAAAAATAAAAATACATATATAAAAATACTATAATTATAAATGGCATCTGATCATATGAGAATCTCAAAACATATCCGTTGCAACTCTGAAATTACAAGTAGCTATCTTTGGGGTCACAGATAGAAAAGCAGGTAAAGTATTTGCCTACCATGTGCCTGACTCAGGTTAAATGTCTCCTGAGTCACACCAAGAGTGATCCCTGAGCATAATAACCAATATAAACAAATAAAACAAAAGTAACAATGGTGGGGCTGGAGAGATAGCATGGAGGTAAGGTGTTTGCCGCATGCAGAAGGACAGTGGTTCAAATCCCGGCATCCCATATGGTCCCCCGTGCCTGCCAGGGGCGATTTCTGAGTGTAGAGCAAGGAGTAACCCCTGAGTGCTGCCGGGTGTGACCCCCCCCCAAAAAAAAGTAACAATGGTAATGTTCATCATATTTTTGGACAAACTACTATAACAATGTTAGTTAATGTTTACACATAGATTATCTCTCCTACCTTTAAGTTTCTTAAAGGTAATAGATTGATTATTCACATACTATTTGTGTTTTAAATTTCTACTGAAGTACTTCCAATATAACAAATGTTTAATAAAATTACTACTGGTAATACTAATCAGATAACAAGAGATAACAATCACATTGACACAAGTAAGTCAAACAAGATGATAATTTCAAACACTATTTTCCCCAACTTTAAAGAGATTTTCAGTATTGAACACAGAAAGATTTGAATACCTGAGTAGCATTACTTTCTTCTCGAAGAAGAAGAATTTCAGCTGTCAGAGCATCAATGAGTTCTCGATGGTCACCTAAGACTTGTTCCATTTGTTGCCTGGTCTCTACTTCCTTTCGCAGTTGAAGCTCACTCTACACCAAAAAAATCAAGTTCTCATCAGTACCATAACATGATGAAAACTAAGTTTCTACTTAAGCTTGGCACATGATAATAATGAGAATTAGGTATTTTATTTAAAAGTTTGTTTGCCTCTGTTCATTAGTCAGAATATGGAAGCAGCCCAAATGTTCAATACCAGATAAATGAGAAAAAAGTTGTGATAGACAAAATAGGCTTTTATTAATGTTGTTAATTAGTCCCTCCTTATAAAAATGTAATTTAAAATTGGCATTTATTGGTTAAATTGTCTTGGGAATAAGTGAACTAAAAATTAAAGTTGATTCTGATAAAAAAAGAAGTTTGTTTCATTGGACCAGGGAAACAGGTGAAGTGGTTAGCATATGCAAGCCTCTATGTTGCATCCCTTGTACTGCATGGTCCCTAAGCTACCAAGGATAGCTATAGTAGGCCCTGAGCATCACTGGATATTAAAAGTAAAAAGAAAAAAAGCACTTTATCTAATTCTTTCTTCTTTAACAAGAACACAATAAACAATATGGGGTATAAAACTGTATAACTATAGCTACAGAAGATATACATTTTTGCTACTGTTTTTCAGGGATTCTATACTCAGCAATGCTTATGTCTGGCTCTGTACTAAGGGATCACTGCTGACAATGCTTAGTGGACCATATGTGGTGCTGGGTGTCAAATCCAGTCTGCTGTTTACTGGCTGTACTATCTCTTTGGCCCTATACATCCTGTCTTGAATATACACAGGGCATCTCTTCAAAGATTCACTAGTATCAGTTGACAATTTACTACAGGGAAACAAACTCCAAATGGAGGGTGTGAATTACATGTTTTTACCATTCACTCTTCATTTTGATTTCTTATTTTTTTGCAGTATTGAGGATTGAGCCCAGGGTCTCACAGATATGAGACACTTATTCTTTCTTATATAACCTTCTATTCTTTTAACTAATACAATGTTGCAATACCACCAATACAAAAACTAATTGCATTAAGCAGAACTAGAAATACATAATACTGTGGAAAGCACATAATTTGCTAAAAAAAAAAAAAGCGCACATGTTTGTAAGCATATCCTTTCAGAATTAAAGTTCACTCGTGGAAATTACTGATTAGAAGAACACTAAAAATTTCAGATCTGATACTACAATAACAGCAAAAAAGTAATTTTAGGAAAATAGGTGCAGAGAAATGAAAACGTTTGAAGCAACTTTTTCTTTTGTTTTGTTTTTGGGCCACACCCAGTGACACTCAGGGGTTACTCGTGACTATGCACTCAGAAATCACTTCTGGCTTGGGGGAACATATGGGACACTGGGGGATGGAACTGCCCCGGTTCGTCTTAGGTCAGTGCATGCAAGGCAAATGCCCTACCACTTGTGCCACCGATTCTTCCCCTGAACCAACTTTTAAAAATAAAAATTTTAAACTGACTAAACACTGAACTCTGCTAGATCTCAGATGCCAGCACCCCTATCTGCCTCTCTTCTGTGCTGTGCTGCATTTTTGGCCTAATTTCATCCTGTGTGTGGCTGATCTGCGGACAGCCGCCTTCCCATGAGCCTTCCGTGGAAGTGAGTCGACATGCCCAGAAAGGGAGGAGCCACTGAACTCTGCTGGATCTCAGATGCCAGCACCCCTATCTGCCTGTCTTCTGTGCTGTGCTGCATTTTCAGCCTGATTTTATCCTGAGCTTTCCCATGGGTTAACAGCAGCTGAGAATAGAATTAGTACACTGGAAGATGAGATGAATAACAACTCTATACAGCAGAAGAAATTGGAAAAAAGCCTCAAAGCAAATGATGAAACAATAGAAAAATTACTCAAAGAACGGGAACAGATGAAAATAGAAGTCTATGATATGCTCAACAGAAACAACTTAAGAATCATTGGAGTCCCAGATACCCAGGAACAAAATCTCCAGGAAGAATCAACAGTCAAGAACATCATTAAAGAGAAACTACTAGAGCTAATGAATACATGCGATCAAATTCTGCATGCCCGAAGAGTATCAACTAAAAGAGACCCCAGAAAAAACACCCCAAGAAAAAAGTTTGCATTATCTGATATTAGTATGGCCACTCCAGCTTTTTTATGGGTGTTGTTTGCTTGGATGATTTTCCTCCAGCCTTTTATTTTGAGTCTATGCTTGTTCTTGACTATTCAGGTGCGTTTCTTGTAGGCAGCAGAAGGTTGAGTTGAGTTTTTTGATCCATTTAGCCACTCTGTGTCTCTTAACTGGTGCATTTAGTCCATTGACATTGAAACAAAGAATTGTCCTGGGATTTAGTGCCAATTTTCTATCAAAGTTTGGTGTCTCTGTTGGTCAGTCTTGTCTTAAAGTAGGTGTTTCAGTTTTTCTTTTAAGACTGGTTTTGAGTCTGTAAAGTTTCTGAGGTGTTGTTCCTTCAAACCTGAAAGTGAGTTTTGCTGGGTTCAGTATTCTAGGCAAAGCATTTATTTCATTGAGTTTTGTCACTATGTCCCACCCCTACCTTCTGGCCTTGAGTGTTTCTTGTGACAGGTCTGCGGTAAATCTCAAAGATGTTCCCTTGAATGTAATTTCCTTTTTTGATCTTGGTGCATTCAGAATTCTCTGTCTATCTATGGGGTTTGTCATTGTGACTAGGATGTGTCTTGGGGTGTTTTTTCTGGGGTCTCTCTTAGTTGGTACTCTTCGGGCATGCAGGATTTGATCGCATGTATTCTTTAGCTCTGGTAGTTTCTCTTTAATGATGTTCTTGATCGTTGATTCCTCATGGAGAGAGATTTTCTTCCTGGGTCTCTGGGACTCCAATGATTCTTAAGTTGTTTCTGTTGAGCTTATCATAGACTTCTATTTTCATCTGTTCCCATTCTTTGAGTAATTTTTCTATTGTTTGATCATTTGCTTTGAGGCTTTTTTCCAATTTCTTCTGCTGTATAGAGTTGTTATTCATCTCATCTTCCAGTGTACTAATTCTATTCTCAGCTGCTGTTAACCCATGGGAAAGCTCATCCATGTTTTTCTTCAATTCATCTACTGAGTTTTTCAGACCTGTTATTTGACCTGAAATTTCAGTTTGGAGTTTTCTGATTTCTATCTTCATATTCTCTTGGTTCTTATTAGTGTTCTCTTCTATACTTTCTTTGAGTTCTTTGAACATCTCCCATATTTCGACTCTAAACTCCTTATCTGAGAGACTGACTAGTTAGTTGGTTGGCCATGTACTGGTCATCTGAGTTGACATCTTCATTCTCTAAGTCTGGCGCTGGCCTGCATTGTTTCCCCATTGTCACACTTGTATTGTGAGTTTTTCTATGTGTTGTGGTTGTATTCATTGGCTAAATGATGTGGCTCCTCCCTTTCTGGGCATGTAAACTCTCCTCCAGGCAAGGCTAGCCGTCCGCAGATGAGCCACACACAGGATGAAATAAGGCCGAGAATGCAGCACAGCACAGAAGACAGGCAGATAGGGGTGCTGGCATCTGAGTTCCAGCAGAGCTCAGCGGCTTCCCCTTTCTGGGCATGTAAACTCACCTCCAGGGAAGGCTAGTCGTCCGCATATGAGCCACACACAGGATGAAATCATGCCGAAAATGCAGCACAGCACCAGCAGGGGATTTTTGAGTTATTCGAATTTCACATTATCTGGAGGATGCACTGTATTAAAATAAAATAGTGCACAAATTTCTAGATGAGGAGACTCCAACTCACCTCTTTGAGGTAGCGAATCAGGCGGCAAAGAGAGCTCACCAGTGACAAAGTAAACCCTGTGAGACCTTGACTCTTCTGCAGTCCCTTAACCTCTCGACCTGTCCAGCGTTCATATTCTTCCATTTCATTCTCCACATCATGTATCATGTGTTTGAGAACATCAATCCCCAGGTTGGAATGACTTCTGTTTGGGTCTGTGGAGGTTGTGCTGGCTGATGAGACATTTTTCTTCTGCTTCACAGTATTAGGCAAATCTGATTTTCTTTTCACTGAGAAGGACAGAAGTCATACTATTTTAAGGTCAGAACAAAAGAGATAAAAGAAAACTACTTGAAAACCCTGTAACTACTGGGGCCAGAGAAAGAGCTCAAAGTGTAGACAAGCCTTGCATGAATAAGGCCCTGATTTCTATCCCAGATACTACATTTCCAGCCAAGTATCAACAGAAAAGAATCTACGGTTCCTGAGTGAAATGAACCTCAATAAAATTGTTATTTAGAATTTGTAAAAGATCTTCATAATAGTTCTCACTTTTTAATTTTTGTTTCATTTTGTTTTGGGACCACATTCAGCTGTGCTCAGGATTTACTCTTGGCTCTGTACTCAGGAATCACTCCTGGTAGTACCAGGGGTCAAATCCAGGTCAGCCAAATGCAATGTAAGTACCCTACCTGCTGTACTATCTTTAAAGCCATCCAAGTTCTCACTTTTACCCATGAAAAAATATATTTTCTCTAAATATATTTTCTCTAAATCAGTCTATCCACGAAGGCTACACTATTTGTAAAGAAACTAGAACCATCTCTCTCTAATTAGGTTGCATGTCTTAGCTACAAATTTACTTTGGTGGATCCAACTAAATGATAATAAAAGATTATTAAAATACATGTTTAATAATTCATCTCCGTGACTGAGGGAACTGCACCTTTACTTAACAGTTGTTTCTGCTTCCTGGAGGTCAGCACTTGTCCCACAACATAGTTTGTGTCTGGAGTATCAACAGATTCTTCAGACTGAAGCCTGGTGTGAATTCTCTTGACAGCACTGGTGGCATTCAAAGCAGCTAAAATAAATAATAGTCCCACAAAGACTATCAAGTGACTCCAAAAAGAATTTTTTAAACATTTTAATTGATAGATCAGTTGATTATTCACATGATTAGGGTATGACAATCAAAACAAAAAATAATAGATAACAATTACCATGATCACACACATATACACACTTATAAAATAAGCTACTAATCTGTGAGAAATAATACATACACACCATACCTATAAAATAAGCTACTAATCTGGGAGAAATAATATATATACACACACCTCTACCTATAAAATAAGCTACTAATCTGTGAGAAATAATATAAGGGGAAACTAACCTCTCTGTTCCCCTGACAAAGAGGCAGATGATGGAGCTTCTGGAGCTGTTTGTGATTGTGATTGTGCTAATATTTTCTGCTGCACATCAGTCAACAGCTTATTAATTAACTGAGAATTATCTTCCTTGAGTTGATGGAGAAGCCTAAAAAGTATGGGTCAATAAATTAGATCAGAAATCAAATATGCAAACATTTAAACTGTTCTATTACTTACATGGTTGACTAGACTTTTAAAATTCTAAAGAAAAAAATATTGTTTTAGCTTTTTTAAAAAAGTCAAAACACCCGTCTTCTTAGAATTAGACTGATTTCTTCTTCCTCCCAGTTCCTACCTACAGTGACTTCCCTAGCAGAATTATTTTGTTCTTTCTGGTATTCTAAGGTACAGGTTTCTTCTCTACTCCCCTTTTCTCAACAAAATATATGGCTAGTCCCATCCTCAGTGCAAATCTCTGCTCATCACTGAAGAACTGATGTGCACAGACTCTTCCATATATATTAGGGACAAGAGAAAAAGAGAAGAAAAGAGAGCTATAAAGTAGAAATTCAGGAGTACAGGATAGTACTAAAATCTTCTTAATCACTGATAAAGGAAGGTTCTCATTTCTAAATATCAGATTATTTTTCAACTGAACTGAGTGAAAAGATATAGAGCCAGAGTAAAAAACAAAAACAAACAAAAGCCAAATTTCAACCAACTGGTAAATGCTTTGATACAAAGTGATACATTTGGATAATGGAATATTATTCTGTCATTAAAAGTATAGACTATTGCAAAAACTTAGTCATCATATCTGCACCGGCCAGCTCCAAAGACTCACTCAGTTCTCAAACAAGATGTAAGCCAGAAAATAAAAAAAAAAAAAAAATCATAGTATACTGCCTCACAGCTAAAAGCTGGAAATCTCCAGGGAGATAGGGTAGGCCAAGTCCCACCCTGCCGAAGCCAAGCCTATTGCACTCATCACCCAAGATTGCTGCTTTGCCAATGCCCTGTTTCACCACTCCTCTACAACTCTCTGTAGAACCAATCTGATCAAAACTTTAGGTATGCCAGTATTTGGACTGATATCATCAGGAACTTTAGAATGATTAAAGGCATCCCCACCCCAGACTCCACCCTCCATCTCCTCATATTTCCAGAAGACCCTGAAGATGAAACTACATCCAAAAACCACAGTTGCCATGCAGATTACTCTGTTCTCAAACAAGATGTAAATCAAGTGTGAAAAAATCATGGGTACACTGCCACATAGCTAAAAGCTAGTCCTTTTCAGAGGGAGAGAATGGGCCTAGTTCCTGCCCTGCTGAATCTATGTCTGATGCACCCATCACTTACAATGGCTGCTTCGACAATGACGCTACTTTGCCAATGACCCTGCTTCACCACTTCTCTACAATTCTCTGCAGAGACATCAATCTAACCAAAACTCTAGGTATGCTGTTGTTTAGGTCGATATCACCAGGACTTGTTTTATAGTGAGTGCAGGAACTCTCCTCCCACCTTAAGACCTGGCAGCTGAAACCATGCCCCCCAAAAGCCACAGTAACAGCAATTGCGCTTGGACAATTCCTGGACCATGCAGCAACTTGCAACCATGCAAACTTCATTTGTGTTTAATACTTTCATCCCCATATAAACACACCAATTTAGATGCCAATAAATAGCTGGAACCAATTAATGTTCAGAAATAAATGTAGTAACAGATGGTTAGCTAGCAACAAGAGCTTATTAAAACTCTGACAATGAGTTAATAACCTCATTGGAGATATAATTTTCACAAATTTGCTTGTTGCTGTACTTCTTTTCATTTTTCTCTTGTTTTTCTTTCTTTTCTTAATAATAATTTTGCTCTCACTTTGATGGAAGCAAATGTATTATGATCAACTATGTCAACTGTGATACAAGCTCTTTAAATAAAGCAAATTAAAAACAAAAATAGAACATTTGCTACAACATGGCTATTTTGAAAACATTATGCTAAACGATACTGCATCATTCAATATAAATAAAATGTTCAAAATATTGGCAAATCCATAGTGCAAGAAAAAATTAACCTAATATATTCAATAGGGCTAAAGGGCTTAGAAGAAAATAAAGCCAGATTATTAGAGTACGGATTTTCCTTCAGAGCAATATAAATACTCTAACATTGTTAGTAAGCTATACAATTTTGAAGATATACAAAAACTCATTGAATGTTATACTTGAAATGAGTAAATTATGTAAATAATAAATGAATAAAGCTGTTACAAACTCCCTCCCAAGAGGAAAAATAAACAGGAATTCTTGTATTGCCCCAGGAACTTCAATCCAAAGGAATTAATTTCAAGCAACTTAAGGAGAGCACATTAACATTAGTCATTATAAAGTAGGAGTGGGGAAATCTTTTTTCTATCAAGGAAAAAATATCTGGATGCTTATAACATCATTTTCAGGCTTACCAATTGTGGTAGACAGGCTATTAGCACTCAAAAAGAAGCATATGTCTATGCCCTATCATGTAGTTGGATCAGACCACATAATTTTGCAGGTCTTATCTGGTCTGAGAGCCAGATGTTCATATACTGCAAAGTATATGTAAAAGATTATAAAGTATACAATAAATATAAAGTGTATGTAAAAGTATACACAAAAAGTATTTCTAAGTTCAACATTTAGGAGAAATCTCACAGAAAGAAGTCTAATAAAATATCTTCACAAGTCAATAAAATTCAAATCAGTCTGAACTCATATTATTCTCTTTAATGTTTATACTTGTGTATAGTTCTTAGTTTTCCAGGAAATATTCATGATACTCAGCTCAGCAATATGAATTGACAGTTTCACATCCATCAATGCTGAGGAGTTGGGAGGGTATATGATGCTGGGTTTAACCTCTGGACTTGACATATGCAAGGCACACAGGCCAATCTTCTGAGCCATCTTCCCAGATTTAAATTTATATTTTTATGAGTCCAGTTATGTAAAATAATAACAATAAAAACATACAATATTATCCATAATAAGCTGAAGAATAGTTAACATAAAAATACAATCTAATTCCTGGAACTAAATATGGTAACTTAGTCATTTAAAAAAAAAAAACTTTGATATGTGATCTGACCAATTTAAGGATCGTGAGATAGAAAAAATGCTAACCCTGAATATAAGTGGGCTATAAATGCAATTATGTGCATTCTTATAAGAGTAGCAGAAGAAGACTTGACATGAGAGAAGGTATGGGGAAGGATGCAAAGACTGGAGTAAATATGGACAGCTGGCAAACTAAAGAATATGATAAATCACCAGAAGTGGAAGAAACAAGGAACAGATTTTGCCCCCAACAGATTCCAAATTAACCCTACCAACACCAACATCTTGATCTCGCCTGGTGAATCTAACTATATCTCTCTCCAAAGCTCTGAGAGAATAAAATCCAATCACTTAAAGAATCAACTTTGTAGTAATTTGTTAAAGCAGTGGTGGAAATTAAGATTTGGATACTGGTATAACAAATACCTAAAAATGTAGAAGCAGCTTTGGAATTGGATAAGGGACAAAGGCTGAAAAAAATTTTTGATGAATGTGTAGAAAGACCAAGAATAGTTGTACAGGGTGAGAGTGTAGTGGGTAGGGTGCCTGTGTTGCACATGGCTGAACCAGGTTTGATCCCTGGCATTCCACATGGTTCCTCAAGCTTGCCAGTAGTGATTCCTAAGTATAGGGGCAGAGGTTATCCTTGAGCATCATCAAGTATTGCACAAAACACCAAAAAGAAAAAAAAATACTTTAAACAGAATATGTTCTCAACAAATGTTAAGAAATCTTCTGATTAGGGGCCAAAGAGATAGCATGAAGGTAGGGCATGCAGAAAGACGGTGGTTAGAATCCTGGCATCCCATATCTCATATCCCCAAGCTTGCCAGAAGCGATTTCTGAACATAGAGCCAGGAGGAACCCCTGAGCACCGAGTGACCCAAAAAACAAAACAAAACAAAAACAAAAACAAAAACAAAAGAAATCTTCTGATTAGGGAGAAGTGATGAACATGATAGGAAGCATGTTACAGAAAGAATATATATAATGTCCTAAGTGTTGCATGAAATAATTAACGATGGGGCTGGATGGCGATGGATGGAGGCCTTTGTGCTTAGGCCCCAGCCACGTGGCTTCATCCCCCATTTAGCCAGCGGGTTCCAGGCCCAGGTAATCGGCGTAATCACTCACTCACAGGCAGGCGTCAGGAAGCAACAACTTTATTCATGCCCTATCCACCACATGTGTGTGGCCTACTCATAACCTTTCAAGCATTCAGCCATTCTTGGCTAGCCCTGCGTCTTAACTCACTTCAGCCATCTTCAGGGCCAAAGGAAACGGCCAAAAGGCCCGAATTCCCTCGGTCCCAGCCTTATCTAACTTTTCCAAGACCCCTCCCAGGAATGGGAGGGTCTTGCAGGTAAGGTTACACCTAATATTCAGTTCCCAAGACCCCTCCCAGAAATGTGTGGGTCTCAGGTCGCTACACGTAAATCCAGGGTGGAGTAACACTAAGAATATGGTATCATTATTAAATATTGATAATACTGAAAGAGTTCCTGGTGAGAACATTGAAACAAGGAACATGTCACAGAAACTAAAATGATAATCCTTTTTATTAAATGGAGGAAACTTAGCTGAAACTTATATGGACAGCAGCACATATAAGCTAGATATTTAGCTATGGAGATTTCCAAGCAAAGTGCTAAAGTTTCAGCCTGCACTTTCTTCTTGCTCTCTACTTAAGAGTGAAATGCAGAAAGAAAGAGACCACTTGGTGGTAAAAGTGCTAAGTATAAACAAATTAGACTACATAATTTTTTAAATCTCAGCTTGTCCAAATTGCAAATAATACTCATATTAGAAGTTGCTATTAGGAAAACATGCTTCAGGAGGAAAAATAAGTGCATAACTGAATGGAATTTTGCAACCCTAAAGAGATTAGGTATTTGATTTGCCATTATGTTTCTCCTCAATGAACTCAGTGGAAACCTGCAATAGATTTGGGATCTTCCAAGAAAGAGGAATTTTTGTCTAATGTCATGTGTAATACTATGGCAAACACTAGAGACTGATTCAATCTTTTGAGAATATTACACCATTAGAAATCCTAGGGAGAAATTTGAATGTACAGAGCCAAATGCACAAGTATATACTTGTTTAGAGCCAAGTATAGAAGTACATAAATAGAAAGGTGATTACAAGGGGTTAGAGCCAGTTTCCCAAAGTGGGCGATACAGGACACTGGAAAATTGGGGGTGGGGGAGCTGATAGTAACTTTGAGTACAACTTCAAGGCTCTTTCTGATTGTTCTTAAATGAAGACTTCCAGTGGAGGCACTGAGTAATTTTTTTCTGAAACAGATATGGCAGTAGGTCAAATAAGTTTGGGGACTCCTGAGTTAGAGGGATGAAGGAAACAGGATTATGTTAAAAGAAACAGACTTACAATTATAAGATACATAGATTTTTAAGGATCTATTATACAGCATGATGATAATTAGTAATCTTGAATTATAAATTATATACTTAAAGTAGTTAAATAAGTAGATTTTAAACGTTCAGACAAAAAATAGTAATTATGTGATTTGATCGAAGTACTAGGTAATTTAATATGGTAATTGTTTTGCAATATCAAACATGTTTTTTTATTTTTTGGGTGTTTTTTGTTTGTTTTGATTTTGGGGCCACACCAGGTGACGTTCAGGGGTTACTTCTGGCTATGTATTCAGAAGTCACTCCTGGCTTGGGGAACCATATACAATGTCATCGAACCAGGGATCAAATCAAGGTCTGGCCTTGATTAGCTGCATAAAAGGCAAAAGCTCTACTGATGTGCTATCGCTCCGGCCCCTGTTTATGATGATCCAACATCATGTATCAATTATACCTCAACAAAGCTATAGGGCATAAGAAGCGGCCTTGTGCAAAAGAAAGTGCTGTGGATATTTATGCCATATGTACATACCTGTCTGTAGTCATGTCAGACTGAGAAATAATTGAGTTATCCAATTCATTCTCGCTTTCTTCTGACTGACTATGAATGGATCCTTCCTCTTCATCATTATCTACTTCATTTAGGACCTTCTCAACACAAAATAAACATAATACACAAGATTATTAATTATACTTGAAACTTGGTTTTAAGAGAAAGAACCCTTTGAACATATTAATATCAGAAATATCATTATTTAATTCCAAAACTATAATTAGAAGTCAAATATTAAGTCTAAATTATAAGTCTAAATCTCTATCTTTAGCCAGATGTCTCAAGTCATAGACATTTATATCCAACTACCTAAAAGATATCTTTAGTAGAATATCCAACACATAAATTCTTAACCAGTCCAAAACTGATCATCTATCTTTCTAAAATTTCCTATCATACTTCCAGAAATCTTGCTCCTGTCACTAATCCATGCACAACATCATCTCCTCAGATGCTTTATCCCACAGACTGAGACTATCCTTTTTAACCATCATATCCAATCAGCCCTGCAACCTGTCAATTTAATCCCCTTTTAATCTTTCAAATCAATCCCTCTCCTCTCTTCCTTTTTACCTACTGCCACTGCAGTAGGTTCAACCTGTCAATTTAATCCCCTTTTAATCTTTCAAATCAAACCCTCTCCTCTCTTCTTTTTTACCTTCTGCCACTGCCAGGTTCTCATCACTTCTCATTAGGATTCCCAACTAAGTTTTTTAACCAGAATCTCTCACCATATTTGGCCCCAGTCCACCGTCCATACTACAATCAACTTCATTATAACTCTTTTCATAAAATCTCTAGTTCCTTGCCCTTCAGGTCCTGGCATCTCCCTGTCTTCAGAAACCTCAGTTCTTGTCACTTCCTTACAGTCATCAGATATACTATGACTATCTGAAAGGTAACTTTTAAATAAACCCCAAACATAAATGTTTTGATTTAGGAACAAAGTTATATAGTTTGGGCTATTTAACAGATACATAGCATTATATTTAACTGCATTTGTAAGTAGAAAATAGTATTTAATATGTCCTTTATGATTATTGATTTTGAAATTCCCTAAGAGCATTCCCCTCTGATTATTCTCCTTTATTCATAGCAACGTTAATAACTTAAGAAACTGTCTTCAAAAGCACTAAATTCTGACGTTCATATTTTTATTTAAAAATTAGCATTTCCATAATTTTAAATGTATTAAATATTTTGATTAAAAGCTCCAATTAATTAGGATACAGCTAATTAATGCCATACTACTACAACCATTTGATGCAATTAGCGAGTAAACTGTTAAGTTTCCTGAACAGCTACTTTTAAAATATATTAATATATTAGAAGAGATTACAACTTAATGTATTCAGTATTCAGTATCATATATATTATGATATATATATTACAACTTAATGTATTCAGTATCATATATGACTTACCTTAGCAGATCCTCATATCAATGTTGCAAATGTATTTTATTTACATAAAAACATTTACATTTATTTACATAAAACAAACAAAAGAAAACAGTCTGAGCCAATCTAGGTACTTGAAAAAAAACAACTCAAACTCTAGTTAGTCATTAAGTAGTCAAATATGAATACAGATTCACCTAACTCTAAAGTGGGAAGTGAAAAGACTCCCTTCTGGTTCCACACTGGCAGACTGGTGGTACAGTTCTTCTACAGAGCGAACAGTCTGCATTCAAATGTCATCTTTGAAGCTAGCCAGCTATGGGATTTTGGACAAGTCACTTAATCTATTTAGCTCTAAATTTTATCACCTGCTAAATAAAGATAATAAATATATCTCCTAATTAAATAAATATGATTATTATTCAATCCCACCTTTGTAAAATAATCAACAAGTACAAATACTTGAGTAAAAAAAGCAGTTATGGCACTCACAACTTTTTATTTGTGGATTTACTATTTTCTACAATGTCTAATTAACTTAAATTTGACTTCTCTACGAACATACAGCTGTCAGCAAAGCACATTACCTGAGGCTCCACAGAGTCACTACATTTGAACTGAGTGACAGAATCCTGATTTACCATAACAGAACCTTGAGAGGAATCAGGTGCCATTGTTATATTTGGAAACCCTGTTGGGTAAATAGGTCATAATTAGCTTATTACACGTAATTAAATTGGCTTTACAAAACACAAACCACTAGGGCCAGAGAGAGAGCACAGCAGTAGGGTGTTTGCCTTGCACTCGGCCAACCCAGAACAGGCCTGGGTTCAATTCCTGACATCCCAAGCCTGCCAGGAGTAATTTCGGTTTCTGAGCTCAGAGCCAGGAGTAACCCCTGAGCACTACCAGGTGCAGTCCAAAAACAAAAACAAACAACAACAAAAAAACCCACAAACCACTGTCACATGACTGTGTGTTTTTATATATTATAAAAATATAGGGGCCGGGCAGTGGCACAAGAGGTAAGGTGTCTGCCTTGCCTGCGCTAGCCTTGGACGGACCACAGTTCGATCCCCGGGCGTCCCATATGGTCCCCCAAGCCAGGAGCAACTTCTGAGCGCATAGCCAGGAGTAACCCCTGAGCGTTACCGGGTGTGGCCCAAAAACCAAAAAAAAATAATAATAAAATAAAATAGTAATTACAGCTTATAAATATATAGTTCTTATTATATTACTTTTTTCTTTTACTTATATTAAAAACTTTTATTTATATTATTTTGCTTTCAAAAACTCTCATGAGGTAATTTTTATTATCATACTATAGGTCACTAATGTGAAACCAAAAGATGTAATACAAATGGCCTGGGGGAGTCATACTAATAAGTGATCATTAGGATTCAAACTAAATTAAAAATGAATTGCTGGATTTTAGAAGTTAAGATAAACAACTAATTGTATAAAATTAAAGTAATAATGCTGTGTATCTGACAAAAGACAGCTTCATTTAGAGATAAAAAAAGTTGTTTTAAGGTTTCATATTAAGCTTTACTCAAATATAAAAGAAAATACTTTAAAATCTTATATACTGCACCATAGGATATTTTAGAACATAATATAAATTTGCTTTCCACTCATTAAGAAATTGTAAGCTGGGGCTGGAGCGATAGCAAAGCAGTAGGCATTTGCCGTGCACACTGACTACCTGGAACAAACCCAGGTTCAATTCCAGAATCCCATATGGTTCCCCGAGCCTGCCAGGAATGACTTCTGAGTGCAGAGCCAGGAGTAACCCCTGAACGCCGCTGGGTTTGGCCCCAAACAAATAAAAATTGTAAGCGCATATTCTTATTGAAAAGCAAATAAACTATGACAAATATGGATGTATAAATCTTATATTCTATCCACTTGAGAGCACTTTGTAACACAAATAATATATACACCTAAAATAAAGATTAAAAATTCTTTCAAATGGTCAGGCTGGCATAATAAAGAGAAGCTATTTAATTGAATACTTTACCAGTGCGCTTACGAGGAAAGTCAGTAAACAAATCTTTGGCTATAGTCATCAAATGATCAGATTTTTCCAACACATCCTGCATCTGGTATTGATCAGAAAGAATCTAGACATGGATTAATAATATTGTTATAAAACTTATTAAATCATGAAAGAAAAGTCTATACAAAATTAAGCATAAAGCATAAGTTACTAGCTCCTAAAACCTGATTCAATTGCAATATCCTCAAGTACCAGGAGATGGGGCTATTATAGTAAATGTGAATTTCAAATGCTTTACGAAATGCTTTATTAAGGGTGGTATGCTGAAACTAGAGGATGCTCCACATCAGCCTGACATCGATGAAAGAAATGCACAGAATCCAGAGTCTTTAAGTATAAGAATCTGATACCAACAATAGCTAAAATGTGAAAAAGTTTCACCGGAACCTTGAGAATGACTGGAGTTGGATAGACTGGTATGCCTGGAACCCAGAGTCTGTCTTATGCCAATAAACTTCTGGGGTGAAGCCTTTTTGTAATCAGGTCAAGGATTTTTTTTCCGTTTTCCCCGTTTTTCTGGACCTATACAAACAATGGCGATTGCCACTATCACACCTTTACTATATTTTTTTACTCTTATCCTTTAAGGAAAAAAAAATACAACTTACTGAACTTAAAAACAAATTACTGTAGTAGAATGCCTGTCTCGAATACAGGCAGGGGATGGGAAGGGGGGAGGGGGTAATGTTACACTGGTGAAGGGGGGTGTTCTGGTTATGACTGTAACCCAAATATGATCATGTTACTTAAATTAAAAAATATATTAAAAAAGGGTTAAGAAATACATGACTGAAACTCAAACTTAAACAATTTCATAATAGTATTTTATGGTGATTCAATTAAAAATTTATTTAAAAATTGTAAAGAAATCTATAATATTAAATTATAACTCAACACAAACATAGCAAAAGTTTTCATTAACCTTATTCTGGAGAATCCCTCTGATCTTTCCATTTTAATTATTTTTTAAATAAAGGCTGCTTAATTTCACAATCCATAAACAAGATGTGTTCTAATTTGAAATCACATTAATTAAACTTTAATTAACACTTTGATTAAAGATGAGAATACTGAATTATAAACTCAGTTCAAACTCAGGGGTTTGAACTTTTGAATTTAGATATATTTCATCTATTAAAGTGTTTTGCTAATCTATTCAGAAGTTATGACTCAAAAATAACACAATGTAAGAAAAGTTTGAGACTATTAAAGAAAAAATAAGCTATTTCTGTATTTAAAAACAAGTCATAGGGCTGGAGCAATAGTACAATGGGTAGGGAGCTTGCTTTGCACATGGCCTACCCAGGTTCAGTCATTGACATCCCATATGGTACTTCAAGCATGCTGGTAGGGATCCCTGAGCAGAGAGCTAGGAGTAACTAGTTCAGGGGAGCACAGATGGGTGCAGCTCCCCTCCCCAAAGAAAATCAAAAAAAAAGCAAACAAAAAAAGTCATGGAAAAAAAGACTTAATAATGGCAATACAGCAGTGATTCTGATTATACAAATACACTTTCTACTTGGGAATTTTCATGACTACAACAAATAACACACAAACTAGGAAAAAAAAGGAAACAACTCTTCCCACCACCAGCAGATGGCATCCCTTAACTGAAATAAATCTCAAAACTGGAATCTGCCCAGTTTCAACACTGACAAATCATTAAAACACTTAGTTAACAAAAGAACTAACTTAAAAGAATTTTTCTAGAAAACATAAATATAATTTTAGTTATTTATTTAGGGCACTGATAAAAATGACAAGAGTCTTTTTCTCTTCTGTAAACATGTAGGTAGCTCAGTTGGTGGGATCACTTGTGTGGCAGGGTTCAGAGGACTATATGAGTGACAAGGATTGAACCCAACCCAAGTCAATCGCATGCTAGGCAAAAGCCCTACCCACTATACTAAATCTTTTGCCCCATAAACCCAAACTCTTTAAACTTAGTTTGCTAATGTATAAGTGAATCTACAATAACCCACCACTACAAGCAAGTGAACCATAACATGTGAACACAATGAAAGACTATGTTACTCTAGAAACATCTGAAAACATTATTATGACTTAGATCATATTTCCCCTGCATCAGATTACTATTCCTAGTTCTTGAAATTAATTTTAAAAACTATCATATGTCACTTATACTAAAAAACTTCAAGGAAGAGTATTTTCTATGGAAGTTTTAAGTGTTTACTATCTCTCTCCTCACACCTTTTAAATAAGTTTAAAAAAAAACTACCTTGCTGGGGCTGGATCAACAGTACAATTATGAGGGTGTTTGCTTTTATGAATGAGTTCAATCTCTGGCATCCAATATCACATCCTGAGTCTGCCAGGATCCTTGAGTACAGAGCCAGGATGTGACACCCACACCCCCAAAATAAAAAACTGATGGAAGAGAAATCTATTTCTTTTCTCTTACTCTAATTCTACAATGAATGATTTTAGCATTACCTCCTTCATAATAGATAATCTCTTTTTCTCAAGGCAGGAAATGTCTGTTTTCTGCTTCCTACATTTTTTCCTCAGAGCTTTTTCCTGAAGTTCCCAGTGTACTAATGCTCGATTCTTTGATTTGTGTATTTCATGACGACGTATCTATATAAAAAAAATGTAAAAATATGTTACAGGATGAAAATATGTTACTCTGAAAAAGTCTGTGTTCTCTCTCAACATGTAATTCTCTCATATGTTCCTAAATATGTTTCAATATAAACTTTGACAAAAAAATTTTAAGTCAGGTTTTTGAGCACCACTATTAACCTCAAAGCATTTTTAATGAAAATAGAAGATATATCTCAAAAAGAGAGAGAATGCTTTGCATACAAGAGGCCCAGGTTCAATCCTTAGGATAGGTCAACCAAGTACTGCCAGGTGTGGCCTCAAAACCTACATATGTTTTTAATTAATCCTAGAAGATAGGGAAACTATTCCAAATAATGAAAACAGCATGAATTAGAGAGAAAAAAATATATTATGTGTCATATTTAAGTAATTATTTAATTTAAGTAATTACTTTTACATTGATAAAATCAGTATGTTTATATACAAAACTAACAAATATGCTGCTTGCTGTAAATGTTTATAGTTAGGAAAAAATAAACTTAAACAGGAATTATTAAATTAGAAATATCTGAATAAATAAATTCATCTATAGAAATTCTAATACATATTGATATTCCTAGGCAAAATCAAGAAGTCTGGGTATTATGATTCATATAGATATAAGTCATATGAAATATAACTGAGCAACTTCCAGGAAGTATCTCCGATTTCTATTCTCCAGGTTAGAAACCAAGTATCAAATAAAACATTGAACAAATGACTTAACTTCTGATAGTAAACTTACCAGATCTTCAGGAGTTGCTTGATGCACAGTTAGATCATGCACTGTATTCTATTAAAAAAAAAAAGACAAACTTTCCTTAAAAATAAAATATTAGTATGTATTGAATAGTAAACCTAAAAATATTCCATTTTAATGATTAAAATTTGATTCCAAATTTTAGAGCTAATGATTTTTATTTCCATAAATTAGTATTCTCAATTTAAATACTGACATGAATAACTCTTAAATATCTCATAGAAAATAAACTGATTTTAGAAAATATTTAATTCACACTGGCAGTTGTATATTATATTAAAATAAATAATAAAACAGGCTAGTATCTGACTCAAGATGCACAAGTTTAACTAAAATTGTGGTTCTCTTGGGGCCGGAGAGATAGCATGGAGGTAAGGTGTTTGTTTTGCATGCAGAAGGACAGTGGTTCGAATCCTGGCATCCCATATGGTCCACCAAGCCTGCCAGGAGTGATTTCTGAGCGTAGAGCCAGGAGTAATCCCTGAGCGCTGCCGGGTGTGACTCAAAAACCAAAAAATAAATAAAATAAAATAAAATAAAATTGTGATTCTCAAGTTGTACTTCAATTGAGACAACTCTATTGATTCCTAAAAGATGAAGTGTGATATTAATAAAAAGGCTTAATTTGTGTCCCTGCAAATACCATAAACATAGAACCTACCAAATGAGACATTATATTTGAGAACAGTCACAACTAAAAAGGCACTAAACCAGCATTGCAGGCTACCCCACCACACAACTGCAGAGGTAGCATTAATATTATTCCATAAAGCAGATTAGCCCTTCAAATTAAATAATAAACAGCCTACCTAGCTTGAGGCAGTAACCCAGCAATTTAAACCTTTCCAATGTGACCTCTTAAATCTGTTAAACAGATTTGATAAGGTAAGAAATAAAAATAGGTTAGAATTTGATCTCTAAGAGAATTATAAAAGAAGAACTCAAATGAAACAGCTAATGTAGTAAAAAAAAAAAACTATACTTTTAGGCCAACAATTTACAGTTAGCTCAAGGCCTTTCTACACTGATAGTGTCCCTTTTATATTAATTTCAAGAAGTATATGTGGCTTTGGGCTGTTTTAATAATTAAAATAAAATTCAAAAACTGAATATTTTAAAAATTAGTTCTCATGGGAGAAAATTTTATACCAATAATGCTACTGTATAAAACTATTTCCTGCTAAAATTGTGTTCTTAACTCCAATTTACAAACCACTTCTAAAAAATATTTTACTATTTTTATTAAAAGTCATGCATGCTCTTTTTCCCCTCATTTATCAGTCATTCCAAATTATTTATAACTACTACTTTTATGTTTAGTTTACTTTAAAAGAACAAAAGGTTTTTCCAATATTGGAGATAATAAACAGTAAAATGAAGGAGGTTCTAAATATAATTTCAAACATAAGTTTCAATTAACCCGGAGAGATAGCACAGCGGCGTTTGCCTTGTAAGCAGCCGATCTAGGACCAAAGGTGGTTGGTTCGAATCCCGGTGTCCCATATGGTCCCCCGTGCCTGCCAGGAGTATTTCTGAGCAGACAGCCAGGAGTAACCCCTGAGTACCGCTAGGTGTGGCCCAAAAATAAAAAAAAAAAAAGAATTTCAATTAGGGGCCGGTGAGGTGGCGCTAGAGGTAAGGTGTCTGCCTTGCAAGTGCTAGCCAAGGAAGGACAGTGGTTCGATCCCCCGGCATCCCATATGGTCCTCCCAAGCCAGGGGCAATTTCTGAGCGCTTAGCCAGGAGTAACCCCTGAGCATCAAACGGGTGTGGCCCAAAACAACAACAACAAAAAAGAATTTCAATTAAGTTTCAATTAAAAGCAGCACATCAGAATAAATATTGAACTTCCCAAAATAACTAATCTGAAAGCAATATTAGCGTTATCAATGCTTTTTCCTTTTTAATCATTTCTCTTCATTAGAATCACATCCTTATAATATTTTTGAGTCATCAGATAGCATCAAGCAATTTTTTTTGTGTGTGTGTGGTTTTTGGGTCACACCTGGCAGTGCTCAGGGATTATTCCTGGCTCCAGGCTCAGAAATTGTTCCTGGCAGGCACGGGGGACCATATGGGAGCCGGGATTCGAACCGATAACCTCCTGCATGAAAGGCAAACGCCTTACCTCCATGCTATCTCTCCGGCCCCAGCATCAAGCAATTTAAACACAGAGAAATCCCCTTATTTCATTTCCAAAGGCTGTCAATTTGCTTAGGATATCTGGCTTTGATGGTCTGTTACAATGTAGAATTAAATCCTCAGGGATACCATCTTAGAGATCAAATTAGTCCCTGAATATTCACTCTACACAACAATAATAAAAAGCACCTAAAGTCTCATGGTGCAAACTCAAGTATCAAGCTGCTAAAAAAGATTATTAGGGTAGAAGTCAGAAAATCACATATCCCAGATATTTGTTATATGGAATGAGAATCTTTTATGTTATTTTTAAATCTGAAATGAAAATCTTTATACTGAAATTTAACCACCTCTGGAGGTGAACAACAAACAATTCAAAGAGTAAAATAACAAGTATTGCCCACTTTAGCTTAAAATGTGATTCACTAAATCAAGATCTCATTAGTTGCCATGGAAAAATCTTTTAAAAACTGCATCCTGGTAAAAAAAAAAAAAATGAAAAATAGACTTCAATGTTACAAGCTGCCTTAAAGAAGAGAATTCTCAATGTGGTGATGGGGGAGATTTAGAATTTTTTTCCTAACCTTCTCCTTTAAAATTCCAGTTCTTCAAAGAAAGTATAGGTCAGAGCTGTATGTGTACTCTAAAAACCTCCTCCAAAGGATTCCACCCATCCCACTAAGGCCCATTCTAACACTCTTAGAATCCCATTCCACCATATTACATCTGACACTCTATTCAATGCACCATTCTCAACAATTTTTCATACACACTAATGTTTCATGCTTATTGCCCAATGGAACTTACATCCCATTCTTGTTTCACTGATGGTTTCTTCTTCTTTACTTTCATTGTTTTCTTTCCTCCTCCCCGAGCACCATAACGGTTCACTCTGACCAATGACATCTAAGAATAATAACCATAGTCCACTTTCAAAGTACAATAATAATAATAATAATAATAATAATAAAGCATCACCAGAAGGAACAAAGACATCCCTCAAAATAATTTTAAAGAACTTAATTAGAAACTAAACACAATAAAAGGGCAAAAAAAACTATCAAAATATTTTATTTCTTTACAATAAATAGAAAGTTGATAGTGATAATTATGATGAGTTCAAGTCAATATTTACATACATTTACTTAACAAAGAAATCAGGGTGTGTAGAAATTGTGACTTAAGTAGAGAGTTAGGGTGGTAATTATAAGAACTGTCATCTTTTATATGAGCTCACAATTAATAAAGAAAATGTCAGTTGAACCTAACAATATTAATGTAGGAAGAAACAGCAGAATTGATTCTTTTAAAAGCAAGCACTCTCAGGGGCCGGAGAGATAGTATTGAGGTAAGGTGTTTGCCTTGCATACAGAAGGTAGGTGGTTCGAATACTGGCATCCTATATGGTCCCCCGAACCTGCCATGAGTGATTTCTGAGCATAGAGTCAGGAGTAACCCCTGAGGCTGCTGGGTGTGACCCCCACACACAAAAAAAAGCAAGCACTCTAACATATGTGCTTACCTTAAAACAAAGGTGGTTAAAATTTTAGATACCTGGAGAGAGGGAAGGAGAAGGAGATATGGGAGAGAGAGCACAGTGGGCAAGGCACTAGCCTTGCACACTGGCTAGCTCAGGTTCAATCCCTGGCATCCTATATGGAACTGCCAGGAATGATCCCTAAATACAAGGCCAGAAGTAACCCCTGAGCACTGAGCATGGCCTCAAAAATCAAAAAATAAATGTGGCATATGTGCTCCCTGGGTCAAGGCCCCACAAGCACATGCCATCATCTCCCCTCTTGAGATGTGGACTTTCCTACTTTCAAGCTGGGTTGTGTACTGGGACTCTCTCCACCTTTGGAGAAGCCCACATTCTTTCTTGAGTACATTACTCTTTCCCTTCCTTTTTTTTTTTTTTTTTTTTTGAGCCAGACCCAGCGATGCTCAGGAGTTACTCATGACTCTGCACTCAGAAATGACTCCTGGCTCAGGGGACCATATGGGATGCCGGGAATCAAATCCATGTCCATCCTGGGTCAGCTGCGTGCATCCTGGGTCAGGCGTGTGCAAGGCAAATGCCCTACCGCTGTGCTATCACTCTGCCCCTAAACTTTGCCTTTCTTATCCTCTTCTTCAGTACCTTCAAATAAAGCATATTTTTATTTATTTTTACTTATTTTGGGGGGGCTTTTGGGGAGCCACACCCAGTGATGCTCAGGGATTACTCCTTGTTATGTACTCAGAAATCGCTCCTGGTTTGGGGGATCATATGGGATGCCAGGAGATTGAACCACAGACCATCCTAGGCTAGTGTGGGCAAGGAGATGTCTTACCCCTAGCGCCACTGCTCCAGCCCCTTTTATTTTAAAAAATGAAGATGACTCATGAATTAAGTAATTTCTGATATATTTTTCACAGTATAAGTGATGGTGATTATTTATACTACATTTTAGAATTTTAGGATGGGAATTGCCAAACCATGTTTTTTGGGTGGGGACCATACCCAGCAGTGTTCAGCAGAGCTTACTCCTGGCTCTGCACTCAAAAGAGGGCACTATATAGGGTTCCATGGATTGAATTCATGTTGGCTGAGTGCAAGGCAAGTGCCCTACTTCAGCCCTTTGGTCAACACTCTTTTTTTTTTTTTTTTTTTTGGTTTTTGGGTCACACCGGGCTGTGCTCAGGGGTTACTCCTGGCTGTCTGCTCAGAAATAGCTCCTGGCAGCCACGGGGGACCATATGGGACACCGGGATTTGAACCAACCACCTTTGGTCCATGCTTGCAACGCAAACACCACTGTGCTATCTCTCCGGGCCCTGGTCAACACTCTTAAGATAGTGAGACTAAATATACCAAATTAGAAAAGATTTCATATTCCCTAAACTGTAGGCAACAGAACCTTTAAAAAGTAACTTACGGGGGGCGGGGGGTGTGGATGTTCCTAGAAAAATAGTACCATTAAGGTGCAGCCAATCCTTGCTGGATTCCCTAGGACCCATAGTCCCCAAGAACCACTAGGATCCCCTGAAAAGGCCCCAGACCTCCTGAGTACCACTCGGGAGGTCCAAATATATAAAATAAATAAATAAATAAATAAAAAGGACCACACAATCCCTAGTCTAGAACACCTTTATATATCTCACTATAAAATTTTACCTGACCCTTTTACTCTAAATTATCTTAAAATACTCGATGTACTCTTGTAACAAAAAAGCAACTTTTTCTCAGAGTCTGCCCTTAAGCCTCTCCTGTGTGTCAATCATTTTCATTCTTTCAACATAATATAGAATTTCAGAATTTATAATTCACATACAAGATTAGTCACATATAAGTCAGAAGACAATATTTAAGTTTATTAGAGTAATATGATGATGATGATGACATTGACAGTTGAAGTAATAGCAGTAAAGAAAGCATTAGCTAATCATATTAATAACTCTAGAATCCAGGACAGAGAAGATCATCAACAGTGCAAAGTTTTCCTGTGACAATATCCATGTTAATTTTCAGGTGTGCAAAACTCCAGAAAACCCTATTTGGATGAACCCTATAAAAGCTCCTCTGGATGAGTAGATAGAGAAATTATGATACATCTACACAATAAAATACTACATGACATTTTATAAAAAATGAAGTCATGGGGCTGGAGAAATAAGCATGGAGAAAAGGTCTTGAATGCAGAAGGATGGTGGTTTGAATCCCAGCATCCCATATGGTCCTCCGAGCCTGCCAGGAGCTATTTCTGAGCGTAGAGCCAGGAGTAACCACTGAGTGCTGCAGGGTGTGACCCAAAAACCAAAAAAAAAAGACCTGGCTTGCATACAGAAGGACTGTGGTTCAAGATCCTGGCATCCTATATGGTCCCCCAAGCCTGCTAAGAGCGATTTCTGAGCATAGAGCCAGGAGTAACCCCTGAGCGCTGCCGGGTGTGATCCCCACTCCCCTCCCCAAAAAAACTGGAAATATCTACAACTAATAAATGGATAAATAAAACATGGTGCATCCACACAATGGAATGGTATTTGACTAAATAAAAAATAAAGTACAGATAACTACTAATAAAATAGATAAATCTTGATACTATTATCCTAAGAAAAAAGCCTGGCAACAAATGTCATATACTTCATTATTTCCTTAAATAAGATAATGCTTTTATAAGCAAAGCTATATATGTATAAAACAGATTAGTGCTTGCATGGTAGAAGAAATGGAAAGTGCTGCTAAAGGAAAAGCCCAATTGATCGTCCTAACCTATTATAAATGTCTTTTTGAGAGGGGGAGAGAATAGTCTGGGATGTGATAATGGTCATATGAGCCATAGCAATTTGAATATGTTCCAGGCCCCTAGAAGCCACAGAATTAGACGATTTCGCAAATCTTTTCTATCTAGTGAAAAACTGATCAGAGAAACAGCACTGGGATGGAGTGAGTACAGAAGTAAAGCCCCAGGCAGGTAGCCTGCGTCTAGCACTGAACCTCTCTGCTCCAGGCCCCTGTGTGGCACCCATCTTCTTCCGACCACAGAGGGAGAGAGACCAGAGAACCGTTTGCAAACACTGACCCATCAATCAATCCAACGAGGCATGAATCAATATATCATATTTCGCCAAACAACTGTTGCTATCTGGCCCTGTTTTTCGGCAATGCACTTTTTCTTTTTTATAGCTTTTTTAAAACTGAACGCTCCACTGGGGAAGGGAGAGAGAAGGAAGCGAGCCTGACATAATAAAACCTACCACAATTATTCAATAAAAGAAATAAAGTGGGGATCAAGTACAGTTCTCAACCCTTCATTTTCTTTCTCAAAACCACACAACCTATCTGATCTTGCCGCCCATCTCCAGAGGGATGCTGGACTCAGCTCATCCACTGCTCCTGCCTAGCTCGCTAGTTTTCAGGCCTTTTTGTTTGTTTCCAAATATATGTCAAAATTCTGAGATACTAAATTCTTGAAGGTATATATCGCCTCTCACATTTACCTCTTCACTTTCAAGTTAGTTCCAACCATTGTCTACACCTTTCCTAGAACTCCATTCAACTGAGCTTTCTCTCCTCCACCTGGATATCTCCCCTTCACTCCCCAAAACTCCTTCCAGAAGCTCTTCCAGACTAACTCTTTGCTCTCTATCCATGGACCCTCCCAGTGAGTCCCCAAACACTCTGGGGGATCCGGTCTCCAACTTGCTAGTCTATAAATTTCTTGCAAGCTAACAATTAGGATTCTCCTCCAACTCCTAGCTCAGTGCAGAAGTGCCCAAAAGTGCCGCGCACGCGCACTCGCGGGGTGGGTGCTCCTAACGGGAGTGAGCGCGTCCCCAGCACCTTCCGCGCGCGCTTTCCTCCACCCTGGGGCCCGGAGACAAAGAGGAGAGTGGGGACCCCAAAACTGTTCTTCCCGCTCGGCTCCTGCAGCTCCGTCACCGCACCTGCCTGGCGGCTTTCCTGACCGCTGCCTCCACCGCACTTTTAGAAAACTTCAGGATGCAGAAACCGCTCGACCCGCCACTGGGGAACGCTGCCCGCCGCTTCCGGGCTGTTGCCTGGGTTACCGAAACCCCGCCCCCAGTCCATTGCGTATTTCCGGTGGAGCCAGTGCGCAGGCGCCTCCCGAAACCTGGTTGAGGTTCTGGGGTTTATAAGGTTCTGCTTAGTTCATTCAAGCCTGAGTCCTCTCTGCATTGCATATCCGTATCCTTTCTCTTTCCTCGCATTTTTTCTTTTATTTATTTCTAAATCAGGTGTGTCATAGACAATCACACACACAAAGGTTTGAGGAGCTTAGCAGTAGAGCACCTGCCTTGCATGTTTGAGACTAGGATTCTCTGTGGTGGGTGGGTGGAAGGAAGGAAGAAGGAAGAAGGAAGGAAGGAAGGAAGGAAGGAAGGAAGGAAGGAAGGAAGGAAGGAAGGAAGGAAGGAAGGAAGGAAGGAAGGAAGGAAGGAAGGAAGGAGGGAGGGAGGGAGGGAGGGAGGGAGGGAGGGAGGGAGGGGAAAAAAGGAAAGAGAAGAGAGAAAAGAAGAGAGGAAGAAAAGAAGGGAAGATAGGAAAGAAAGGAGGAAGGGAGGGAAGGAGAAAGGGAGAAAGGAAGGAGGGAGGAAGGACGGAAGAAGGTGAAAGAAAGGAGAAATAAGGGGAGGAAAGAGAGAAAGGAACAAAGATAGAAACATGAAGGAAGGAAGGAAGCTTCCCTCGCATTTTACTAAGTAAATTTCTTTCACTATAAACTATCTGGCTTCACTAAAAAGAAATAAACAAATAAAAATAAAACCCCCTGTCTTGCATATCCTGGCTTTACCCTGAGATCCTTCTGCAGATCTCTGGATAAAGCTTTGTAGGGTTTTTAACATTACATACTTTATTATGAGTTCACCAAAGGAAACCTGTTGCCATACCGGTCGTCACATATATATCAGTTGCCTTTACCTCTTTATCCAAAAATGTCACCACCTACCAATGTGCCAGACGGTGCTAGATTCAAGTTTTTGGTTCTCAGGAAGGATGCTGAATAATAATAGCCTCTAACCATCAAAGCCAAAATTGAAGCTGACAGTCTCTAAGAATTCAGCATGCTAACTTGAGTCTAAGTTTAGAGGATCATTTGAATTATTCTGAAAAGCTGAGAGAGAACAAGGATGAGTAAGGAAAGGGTAGAATGTTCCTGCGGTGAGTCCTGCTTGTAAAAGTGTGTGTGGCAAGTGCAAAAGAAAAGAAGTCCACTGGCCAATCCTTCCAGCCCTCATCTCTATTGTCTATCAATGTCATTACACCGGCCCAGGATAGGAAGCTCACCACAAAGAGTGTTGAGTTCAGTTAGAGAAATAATAATTATTTATAATTTATAATTACACTGACAACTATCATGACAATGATAATGAGTGAGAGAAGTAGAATGCCTGCTGGAATACAGGCAGGGGGTAGGGAAGGAGGGAGATATGGGAATTGGTGGTGGGAAGGTGGCACTGGTGAAGGGGAGGGTGTTCTTTTTTATAACTGAAACCCAACTACAAACATGTTTGTAATCATGGTGCTTACATAAAGACATTATTTTTTTTATTAAAACAAAAGAAGTCCACTGGATATATAGAGGAGAAGAAGCTTAGTGTCAAGAAGACTGCCCTAACAGACTGGAATCGGGGCAGGTAACACTTCATAAACTATACTTAGGACTTCCCAGAACATTTCGCTTGAAATTAGGTTGATTGCTTCAATAAAAGAATTGTCTGTCGTCTCCGGAGTTTCTGCTGTTAAGACACATCGCTAGATCAGTAGATAGAAACTTAACACTTCTCTAGACGCAAAGAAATGTCACCTATACTCAATGGTCAATCAATGAAATCATCCTTTACAACTCTGCTTCTTTCTGAGTTGCTTTAAAACTTGACAAAACCCCAATCCTGGGCATCCCAGCATCATACTAAAGTAGCTCCTGAACACTTGCAACTAAAACTGGCAGAAGAAAATGCCCAATGATGCTGACTTTAACTTCATGATCACTAATTTAAAATGATGTTTTAAAGAGACCTGAAAATATTCTATATTCCCCTGCTTGGCTGATAGTTTTACTCTACTAGTTAACAACAGTCATACCTCTTCTACTCTTCTATATCTCCTCTTCCATATCCTCAGCAATGACTTTATTCTTATTTCATTGATATTGAACATTATGCATGACTAAGGCAAACTTCCATAAGTTCCCATCACTAATTTACTCTTTCAGCATCTTTTTCAATCCACAAATCTGCCTACTAGGAGATCAACAAAATATTAATGCAAGAACTATGAAAAACATACATAAGTTACAAAAAATAGTCAAAAGACTCAGTGAATAAATATTTTAAATAAATACTTATTTACTCAGTAAATAAATATTTTAAAAAGAAATTAGAGGGAAGATGTATTACATATAGAGTAAAATTAAGGTAATATAATTTATTTTAAATATTAAAAGCTTTTATTTTAACATTTTAAATATTAACAACTAGGCAGGTGTGTCAAAGGACTAGAGTACATGGTTTCCATGAAGGATGTCCAAGTTCAATTTCTACTTCTGCATAGCACCTCAGTGTAATGACCCCTAATCACCATATCTATTGTAGTCTCTGCATAGCCAATTATGCCCCCCAACAAAAGGCAAAAAATAAAAACATTACAAGCAATATGACAATGAGACATCTTTGGTGTGCTGAAAGGAAAAAATCTTAAGTGTACTGGAAAAAAGTATATTTCTATATCCTTCAAAAAGTTTTTAATAAGGAATAAAAAAGATTATTTCACACACAATGAGATCATTTACAACCAACAGAGTCTTATTATGAAAATTATTAAAGTAGTTATCTCAAACAGAAGGAAAAAAATGACATCAGAACTGAAAGCCTGAGTCCATACAATGAGAGCATTAGAAATAGCAGTAGAGGTTAATATATATCATTCTCATTGTTTAAATTTATTTTAAAGATAATTTGATATTTAAACAAATATAAAAATTATTTATGGGGTTCATAATATTTATAAAAATAAAATACATTCAATAAAAGCATCAGTGCCAGAGGAGAAAAATGTAAGTATATTATTGTAAGGTTCTCATATTACTATTAAAATGTTAAAATATTATTTGAAAGTAGATTGCTATAAATATATATACTATAAATATATATATACTTAAAACTGAATTTATTACTAAAATAATAAGAGTTCTATCTTTAAAAGAAGAAATTTATAAAAGGGATATTATAAGAGATTATAAGATATTTGATTAATCTAAAAATAAGTAAAAAGTTAAATAAACTGAAACCCAAACACAATCATGTATGTAATCAAGGTGTTTAAATAAAATATATTAAAAATTAAAAAAAAAGAAAAAAAGTTAAATAAACAATAGATATGGAAAATAAAAAACAATTGTCAGGATGATAGGCTCATATCAATTATATATCACATTAAAGGTAAATAGTTTAAAGATAACCAATTAAAAGGCAGAGATTTTTATAGGTTATTTTAAATTTCTTTTTTTGTTTGTTTTTTTTTGGGGGGGCCACACCAGGTGATGCTCAGGGGTTACTCCTGGCTATGCACTCAGACATTGCTCCTGGCTCAAGGGAGCATATGGGACACCCAGGGATTGAACCAAGGTTTGTCCTGGATCTGCCCGTGTAAGGTGAATGCCCTTCCGCTGTGCTATCGCTTCAGCCCCTAAAATTTTTACTGTAAGAAAAATCACATGTTAAATATAAAATAGCAGTAATTCTAAAATTCCAAAACTATATGTAATATATTTTATATGATGTATATACTAGTCAATGAAACTGGGTGGCTTACTAAAAGGGGTAAAGTTACATGCATGGTACCCCTTCATTAACAATAGTGCAAACCACTGTGTCAAAAAGAAAAGAGAGAAGTAAAATGCTTGCTCCAGAGGTAGGTGGAGGCAGGTGTGGGAGGGAAACTGGGGACATTGGTGGTAGGAATAGTAGTGTACATTCTATGACAGAAACTCAATTATCAACAATTTTGTATTCAGTGTGCTTAAATAAATTATTAAAAATAAAAAATAAAATAAAAAATCTGCAGTTTTTTTATTAAGATTATATTAAATTTATTTTAGAGCAAAGGACATTTTTAGGGATAATGAGTAGCATTATGGTATAGTAAAAGGATAGCTAACTCTAAAGGATATAATAATTATAAAAATGTATGCCTAATAAGAAAGCTTCAAAATAAAAAAAAAAGGGTCTAGAGCAATACCACAGTGGATAGGGCATTTGCCTTGCATGTGGCCAATCAGGGACTGATCCCCAGCATCCCATATGGACTCCTGAAGCCTACCAGGAGTAATTTCTGAGAGCAGCTGCCTGCGGCCCAAAAACAATACAATACAAAACAAAACACACAAAATAAAAAACCTACCACATCTGCAATTTGAAATAAAAATATACACAAATAAAGTCAGAGAGTTCAATGCCCCTACCTGAAAATTATAAGCCATACAATTGGTCAGAAAATTAGCAGCTATAATAGACATGAATAACACAACCATCTGGCATGATTGTTTGATGTTGAAAGATTAGTCATGATTTACAGGCTACTCTTTCAACACTACACTGGCTTCTCAAGTATATATACAATTTTCATCACTCTGGCTGATAATCTGAACCATTAAAATGTGTCAATAAATTCAAATGGATTTAAGCTATTTTGGTTAAATGATATATTACCTGCCCGCATAGTAATCAAATTAAGTCAACAGCATAATAAATTTTAGAAAGATCCCTCAAACTTTAAGGGAGAGAATCATATACTGTTAAATAGTATATTAATCAAATAAAAATCAAAACAAAAATAAAATGTCTTTTGAATTTAATGAAAATAAAAATCAAATTTATCAAATGTTGTATTATAAGACAGTACTTCAAAAGAAACATAGTGCTTAACACTTAAGAAAATAAGATCTCAAATCAATTTCCTCAGCTCCTATGTTTAGAAGCTGAAAAGAAGTGGAACTCAAAATAAGAAAAAAGGCAATAGTAAAGATAATTGTTCAATCAATAAAATAAATAAAAAGAAAGATGAAAGGGAAAACAACAAAGCTGGTATCTTTGAAGAGATTAATTAAATTTATAATCCCTTTAATAATATTGATCATATATACTTTAAATATCTACAATAATCAGGACTGAGAGAGATGATGTGTACCAAAAGTACCAAAAGATATTTTGTTTTGTTTTTCTAGACCTCACCTGAAGATACTGGACTTATTCATGGCTCTGTGCTCAAACATCACTTGTGGCAGTACTCAGGGGATGATATGGGATGCTAGGGATTGAACATACAAGGCAAGTGACTTACTCACTTTACTAATCTATCAAGAATAATATAATTTGGGGGGTGGGCCACACCCGGTGATAGCTAGGGGTTACTCCTAGCTAAGCGCTCATAAATCGCTCCTGGCTCGGGGGATCTATGGGACACAGGGGATTGAATCGAGGTTCTTCCTGGGTCAGCTGCATACAAGGCAAGCGCCCTACTCCTGCGATACCGCTCCTGTCCCAAGAATAATATATTTTAACAACTTTATATGAATAAATTTGACAACATAGATTTAAAAGGCACTTTAAAAAAACACAAATAATCGCCGGGCGGTGGCACTGGAGGTAAGGTGCCTGCCTTGCCTGCGCTAGCCTAGGACGGACCGCGGTTCGATCCCCCTGCGTCCCATATGGTCCCCCAAGAAGCCAGGAGCAACTTCTGAGCGCATAGCCAGGAGTAACCCCAGAGCGTCACATGGTGTGGCCCAAAAACCAAAAACCAAAAAACAAAAACAAAAACAAACAAAAAACCCACAAATAATCAACAGTTTCTCAAGAAGTACAATAATCTATATCTCTTAAAGAAACTAAAATTGCAGTTATATAAAAAAAATTCAATTATAGCACCTACCCACCGAAAAACAATAGACTTAGATTACTTAATTAGTAAAAGCTACCAAACATGTGGGGAAGAAGTAGTATAATTACAACAACAAAAATCTGTTTAAAAATTAAACGTGAGAGCGTCAGAAAGATAGTACAGTGGGTAGAGCACTTTCCTTTAATGTGACTGACCGAGGGAGAAAGGAAGAAAGAAAAAGTTCTAATGATAGTGTTTCTGAAGTATTCACTTAATTTCAGTTTTCCTCTTCTCTGCATGTGTTTAAGCTGAGAACTCCAGGGTCTTGGAGTGGGCAGTGGGGTTGGAAGAAGGCTGCCCCTGCACCCTCTGTATTTCTGAAAGCCCTGGACACCACAGTCACAGTCATGTCATTTCATCAGCCAACTCCATGACTCATTTTATTCTCAAAAGAAATGTAAGTCAATAAAGAAAATCATGGTCACAGACTCTTCCCAGGTAATCTGGTCTAGCATTACACTCTACGTACAGCCCAACTTTATGACTAAACTCAAAGAATAATGAGATATGAACCTTCTGAAGTGGAACCAGAATACAGACTGAAAACTCTGAGATTATTTTCTGAATGGAGATGGACTGAGTTTCCTCACACCATCCCAACACCAGAAAACCCTAGCAGGGGTCTCAAACTCAATTTACCTGGGAGCCGTAGGAGGCAAAGTCGGGGTGATCCTTGAGTGCAAAGTCAGTAGTAAGCCTTGAACATTGGGGGTATGACCCAAACAACTAAAACAAAACAAAACAAAACAAAACAAAACAAAAAAGAGATTCCTCTAGGGCAGGGCCCAAAATGTTGTCCGGAGGGCCGCAAATGGCCCGCAGGCCACAAGTTTGAGACCCCTGCCGGGGCCTACAGCCTCTACCCACACATACCATCTTCATGTGAGAAAAGCAGCCAGTCCAGCTCTTCTACCAAACTCCAAAAGAAAGGAATGTTAGCCAAATCTTTCCAGGCAGTCTGGTCCAAACTGATACCTCTGTGACATTCTCAGAATGTCTGGGAGGCAGTTTTCCTTTCCCTCATGAAACCGTAGCACACCACACCACACTCTACACCCTCTCAGAAATGGCCCAGACCTACCACTTAACATTATTGAACTGCAAAACCATCAGATTTGTTGCAGATATATAGATCCTGGACTGATCCACCAAGGGGATTTCCTTTCTAATTTCTCCAATTACTGTTCCTATGCAACACACACACACACACACACACACACACACACACACACACAAGCAAAAACAAAACAAAAACAAACTTGCCACACCAGCACCCCCCATTTTTTTAAATTTGATTTTGTTTTGTTTTCTTTTTTTTTTCTTTCTTCTTTTAAATTTAAATTCATAGCTTCTGCACAGGGGCTCATCCCAAATGTTTTTTTTATTTTCAACAGAACCATAGAACATGAATCAGTTTGTTCTACCTCATAAATTGAGGGAGAAAAAAAGTGGATGGTACCAGGGCAAGAGTCTCATGAACATTGAGTCAAAATTAAAAAAGAAAAAAAAAAAAAGAAAAAAAAGATTAGCCCTAAATACCCAACCCAAAGTCAGCGACAATAGAATCAAGAGACCAAACTGTAACAAGTTATACACAAAAGGGACTTGTTACACTGGCAGTCCAGGGAATTAAGGGTGGAGATAGGAGAAACATGCTGGGAATAGGGGCAGAAGGAGGTCAACACTGGTGGTGGGAATTGCCATAATTTATTGTCACTATGTACCTTAAATATAACTGTGTAAGACTTGTAATTCACATTGGTCTCATTAAAAATTATTTGTAAAAATTTGAAAGTACCTAAAAGCATAGTGTTACCTACCTTGTAATAAAGAGGACAAATAATGAAAAAAAAAAAAAAGAATTGTTATGTGGAGTATATAGGCTTTAATTTCTTCTCAATAGGACTTGACCTGGTACCTCAATTTCTTGCAATATGTTATCACATCTGTGTGCAGTAGATAATTACTAATTACTAATTCACATTAGTAATTAAATTTCTTAACATATGGTCTTTACCGGTAACATTCTATAGATATAACTATTTGTTTCTGGGAAGTTGATTATATGACCTTAAGGACTAGTGAGAGTACCATTCGTCAAGGGAACTCAAGGTTTTCTGAGAAGTTTTGCTAATTTTAACAAAGGATGCTATTGGTTCTTTTACTATTTCCAGAATTTTATCTGTAATAGTGGCAGTATAGTATTTTTAAGAAGAGGCAATCCTTTAAAGTTCTCTTATAGTAGTTTCAATAAATAATTTGCCTTGGTCCTTAGATATAATAGTTCATACTGGTAAAATTACCCCAGATTGGAATTACAAAATTAATCAAGCAATGTTTTAGATACTGAAAGGAAGTTTTAGTGACAAATAATTCAGCAAGGAAATGTTTCAACTTTGAAACTAGAAAGGAAAAAAATTCTATGGGGAATAGGAGAATAGGAGTCAGATGAAAATGTTTAGACTTTTTTTCTAGCCATCACTTTTATTTAGTTTTTATTTCATGTTATATTACTCATAAATAATATATGTCCCAAGATAAATCTCTTATTCACTGCTGGTGGAAATGCCGTCTAGGCCAACTTTTATGGAAAGTAGTATGGAGATTCCTCCAAAAACTGGAAATTGAGCTCCCATATGATCCAGCTATGCCACTCCTAGGGATATAACCTAGGAACATAAAAATACAATACAAAAATCCCTTCCTCACACCTATATTCATTGTCATGCTATTTACAATAGTCAGACTCTGGAAACAACCAATATGTCCTTTAACAGATGAATGGCTAAAGAAACTGTGGTACATATACACAATGGAATATTATGCAGCTGTCAGGAGAGATGAAGTCATGAAATTTTTCTATACATGGAATCTATTAAGCTGAGTGAAATAAGTCAGAGGGAGAGAGATAGATGCAGAATAGTCTCCCTCATCTATGAGTTTTAAGAAAAATAAAGAGTGGTGAGTGCAGTTAGAGAAATAAATACACTGAGAACTACCATAACAATGAGAATAAATGAGGGAAGTAGAAAGCCTGTCTAGAGTACAGATGGGTGTGGGATGGGGAGGAGGGAGATTTGGGACATTGGTGATGGGAATGTTGCACTGGTGAAGGAGGATATTCCTTATATGACTGAAACCCAACTACAATCATATTTATAATCAAGGTGTTTAAATAAAGTTATTAATAAAAATCTCATTTATCTTTATTGTTTATGTTTTTGGGCCACACCTGGCAATCATTAAGGATTTTGGCTCTGTACTCATGAACCATTCCTGGAGGTGCTCAGGAAACCATATGGAATGCTGAGGATCAAACCCAGGTCAGCTGCATCAAGGCCCTACTCATTGTACTATTCCTCTGGCCTCCTTTGTTGTCTTTTTAAGGTTTCCTCACTAATGTATATTTAAGACACTTGAAATTTGTCTTTTCCAAGATGAGTAGAGTAATGAAGGAATGCAACACACTAAGAAATAATCTTGTGAGACAAATGGACATCTAGAGATGAAAGGATTTCTGGGTAAAAAAACGAACCACAAGTTTTCCATTATTTTCTTTCCAAATTAGGGACTTAGTGTGGATTTTTATAATGACCTATTAACTCAGTTCAGAGATTTACCTCTTGAAGATTAGACAGTATCATGACTTGTTGGCTTTGGCTGCTTGCATGACAAAATGATCTGCTAGCTAATTTATTTAACTTTCATATTATCTCTATTTGCAAGCACCTCAATCCTTGCCATAGCCAACTCAACAAGAATAAATAAATTTAAATATTCCTTAATTTGTGCATTTTTATAAGATTTCTATCAGAGGGCAGAAACCCTTTATGTTTCTAATGAATCACCTACTATTACAGAAGCATATCTGCTATCTGGATACTTGTTTTAGTTATTTTTTATCTTAGACTAATTGTTAAGTTTCTAAGTGTGAGACATTCTGTCATCAAAAATACAGCAGACTTTTTCCTCAGAAAGAAATTATTTTTTAAAGGAAAGTTTTAATTAGTGATAGAATTAGAAATTAATTATCTCCATTTTCAATTTTGTAGTAACCCATCAGTAATCCATCAGTAAATACTAGGTAAGTATTCTTAGTGAGAATCTCTAATAAAACTGAACAAGTTATAATACATACCCTATTTGAAGTAAGAGAATCCCCTTCTGGTAGGGTGGCAGGATTCAAGGTGGTTCAGAAAAATAATAATAGTACTAGTAATTAATAGTAATAATAATGGGAATGGTAACATAATTTGGAGAGAGAAGCAAAAATGCATGAGATTAACCAATTGACCAAAAAGTATTGTATATATTACTTGAGGAACTATGACATCAAACAGGAAGCCTATAACTAATTCAGAAGGATCAATGAGTTTTACAACTCATTGTACAACTCCCTTTTTCCCAAGAGATGAGTAACTAGATTAAGAGAAAGTGCAACTGATGAAAAGTTGACATGATGAATAATCACAAGTTGATGAGATGAATTACTACAATGTCTGTAGTAATTGTAGAAATGTCTGGCCATACAAAATTATGATGATCATTGAGGATTGCACAAATTACCTGAGATGTTTGTACATATTTTGTTGTGGCTCACTAGAGATTGCAAGTTTATGCACTAAGAAATTGCTCCTGGCTTGGAGGACCATATGGGACGCTGAAGGATCAAACTTCTGTCCATCCTAGGCTAGTAATAACTGTGCAATCCTGTCCTTTGAGCTCCCTCCTTGACTTTGGCATTGCAGTTATTAAAAAACCTGGCACATTGATCATATTTTACTTTTCCTTTGCTTATTTGCTTTGGGAGCACATCCAGTAATACTAAAGGTTTTCTCCTGGTCCTGTGCTCAGAGATCATTTCTAGCAGGCTGGGGGAACCATATGTGCTGAATGCCAACGACCAAAATTTGTGTCATGGCACACAAGGCAAGCCCCCTACCTGCTGTACTATCACTTCAGCCCCTATTTTATTTTTTTAGTTATTAAAGTCAGAGTTACATAATAACAGTATTTAGCCATTTAAAAGTTTAAACTTTCTTTTTCTGTTTTTGTTTTGGGGCCACAACTGGTGAGTGGTGCTCAGGGCTAACTCCTAATTCTAATTCTGTGTTCAGAGCTCACTTCTGGCAGCTCTAGAGACCATAAGGTGCTGAAGATCAAACCCAGGTCAGCATGTGCAAGGATTTTTAATTTTATAAATATACATCTACATCCATTCTTTTCCACTTTTATTCTTACATCAAATCTGTGCTTAATTTCCTAAAGTTATTCAATAAATTTGAGCTAAAATCATAATTCGATCATAGTATTGAACACAGATTTTTTTTAAGGTTTTTAACTCTTCAGAGCAATATCAATCTGTAGGCCAACTATTGAAATGTTTCTAAACTGAGTGAGATGGAATGATTTATAACCTATCAGTCAATTTAGTCAACATAACTATCAGTCAATTATATATAAAAGGGTCTGTTCCAATTGCTTGTAATTTCATTGAAGATAAGGATAAAGTCTTGATGGATCACAGCCCATTTAAGATTCCTTCTGGACTGTTATGTGGAAGAATTAGAGTTATTACTATAACTGTAGAAGGTGGAACTTTCACTGACTGAGCAGAGAGAAGCGGATTTCATTTTAGAACATGAAATGTTTTCAGAGACATTTTACCTTTGAAGGTAAAATTTATTTTTTAATACTTTTGGTTCCACCCCTGTCAGTGCTCAAGGCTTATTCCTTTATTAAATTTTTTATTTATTTTTTACTTTTTTTAAAATTAATTTCTTTATTTTAGACACTGTGGTTTATGGAGTTGTTCATAATACAGTTTTTTTTTTTGTTTTTGTTTGTTTTAGGGCTACACTCGGTGATGCTCAGGGGTTACTCCTGGCAATGTGCTCAGAAATCGCTCCTGGCTTGGGGAACCATATGGAACACTGGGGGATCGAACTTTGGTCCTTCCTAGGTCAGCCGCATGCAAGACAAATGCCCTACTACTGAGCCACCACTCTGGTCCCATAATATAGTATTTCTGACATTCAATTCTTCAATACCAATTCCACCACTACTGTAACATTCCCTCCACCCTGGTCATCAGTTTCCCAACCTCTTGAAGCCTGCCTCTTGACAGATAGGATTAATTTACTTACTGTTTTGTACTAACATCTCATAGTCCATTCAAACCACTAGACCTTTTAGATTGCTTTGCTAGCTTTCATCCTGTCAATTTTCTCCTTCTCTGGATAGCTTGGTAGGTCTGAATCCAGGGTGTTGTTGTTGTTGCTTGTTTTGTTTTTGGTTCAGTTATGTCTGTTCCCTGTTTTGCTTCTCTGCATTGTACATATGCATGCCATCATCTAGTTCTTATCTTTCTTCTTCTGACATATTTTACTTAACATGACCCCTTCCAGTTCTATTCATAAAAAAGACAAGGTTTTATCTTCTTATTGTTTAGCTATACCTCATTTTCTTTATCCATTCATCTGTGCACTTGGGTTGAATGTTTTAGAAAGTAAATTTTGGCCCAAGAGATAGCAGAGCGGTAGGGTTTTTGCCTTGCAAGCAGCTGATCCAGGATGGACGGTGGCTCAAATTCCGGCATCCCATATGGTCCCCCATGCCTGCCAGGAGCGATTTCTTAGAGCAGAGCCAGGAGTAACCCCTGAGCACTGCCAGGTGTGACCCCCCCAAAGTAAATGAAAAGAGAATTTCAAGTGGAAACTGTACTAAAGAGCTGGAGCAATAGCACAGCTAGCAATGTATTTGCTTTGCACACAGCCAACCCGAGTTAGATCCCCTGGCATCCCATATGGTCTCCTGTGACTTTCAGGAGTATCGCCAGGTGTGGGCAACCCCACCCTGATAAAAATTTAAAAAACAAAACAAAAAAAAATGTCATTAGGAGGCATTGTCTAACTCAATCTTTCATCAGTACAGTATTTTTTATAAAACTGTATCAAATGCATTTTACTCATTTTTAAAAGAATATAAGGTGTTTCTTCAGACCTTAAAGAAGCAATAAGAAAAGACGGTACAATCAAGAAAACAACTACAGGGGGCAGAGCGGTGGCACAAGCGGTAAGGTGTTTGCCTTGGCTGCCCTAGCCTAGGACAGACTGTGGTTTGATCCCCGGGCGTTCCATATGGTCCCCCAAGCTAGGAGCAATTTCTGAGCGCATAGCAGGAATAACTTGTGAGCATCACCGGGTGTGGCCCAAAAACCAAAAACCAACTAACCAAGCAAACAAACAAAAAACCAAGTACACACTATATTTTTTCTAGTTTACAAATAAAATAAAAAATAGAGACCTCACTCATTACACCTTAATTGTGATTATTTGGGTTTCTCCAGGAATACCCCGATCGACTCTATTTGTCCTAAAATATTTACTTCCCTCCCTTACTTTTTGCCACAATATTTCCTTTTTACTGCTGGGCTGTGGTTTCTTCTTTGAAACCCCATCCAGAATCCTGAGATTGTCCAAAAACTGAGAAATAGACATTGCAGGGGTAAAGTAGGCATGAGGTGAGGGAAGAAAAAGATACTCTCTGTACCCAGTGCACCCCACCCCTCAAGATAAAAAAGAAAAAAGGGGGGGGGAAGTTCTCAGCATAAATCCAATTACTTTGAGTCACCTTTCACAACTTCCGGGACCAGACTTCAGGTCTGTTTGAAATGATTGTTTACCATATCTATTTATTTTTTTAATGACTGTACATCATCGCTTTTACATACACATATGGCAAGGAGAGGGAAAACGATGCCACGAAAACTCATTGGAAGGTAGGTGATAAGGAAATACAACAAGTCACTCCTCTAGGGAGGAGTTCTCTTCGTGAAGGGAAAGAAATGAGAGTAACAGGAGTGTCTGTCTGCAGGTAGCAAACTGGAAAAGCAAACTGGTCTTCCTCTTCCAAGAAAGGCTGTGCTGTTGTTTTCCATTTCTGGGCCCTTTTCAGGGTTTCTATGAAACCCCTGGCACCTTCTTCTCCCTTGCTCATCAGGTTGGCACTTCAAGGCTGATGGATATTTCTTTTTAATGCTCAGTTTTTTTTTTTCTTCCTTTTATTTATTTATTTATTTTTTTTCAGCTGGAAGAAGGAAACGAGAGATTGGAATTCTGGCTGGGCACGTTGGGAGGGGAGGGTTCTTCTCAAGAATGAGAAACTGATTTAGGACTTGGAGAGAGAGAGCAAAGAAAGCATCAACTCTCAGTCCCCATCTCCCCGCCGCCCCCTAACCCTAACCCGGACCACCCGCGGGGGACCAGGGACGCCTCTTCACTCTCGGATCCGCCCTCGGACTGTGCCTGGTCGGCTTTGACAACCGGCGGTGGAACCTTCGCTGGCACGTCGCGGACCTACCTACCTACCGGGGGGCTCTGGCCAGGACCCTGTTGGGGCTCACCCCGCGTCCGGGGCGCTGCATCCACCACCATGCAGAGCTGCCGAACACTCGCGCCTCTTTGCGCGCTGCTGCCCTGGCTCCTGCGGGTGGTGGCGACGGCTCCGAGCCCCCCAGGACCACCCTTGGAACGGCGCAGAGTCCCCCGCGACCCCGCCAGGGGTGCTGATTTCGACCGCGTTTACAGCGGGGTGGTGAACCTCAGCCTCGAGAATATCTACTCCTTCAACTACACCAGTCTGCCCGGACAGGTAAGACCTTGGCTCCCTTTGCACCATTGATCTCTCTCTCTCTCTCTCTCTCCCCTTTGCTCTTCTGCTCCTGGGAACCCCAGGGGTGCAGAGGCGACCTCAGCATCCACTGAACCCTTTAGTGCCATTTCCTCTTTTTAAAACCATCGCCCCTTGCTCGGGTGTACCGCATCCTCCAGTAGTGGCCCCCGGGGACAGGCACCTCGTTTTCACCTCGCCCAGCTGCTGTCCCTGTCCCTGCGTTTCTGGGCTTTGCTGAGATCCTGGTTTGGTGTTTGCTACTGCAGTAGGGTCCTGGCAACCCAGCTGGGCCCTTTTTTTTTTTTTTTTCCTAGAAAAGTCCTGATTTCTGGGGTTGCAGAAAGGGGTGGAGAGGCGTCTCCACTGCTCCTAATCTCTCCCAGGGAAGGGAACCTGGTTTTATTGGGGTGATTCATGTGGCCCTTCTATTTCCTAGCGGATGGGGAGGGATGGAGGGCCGCTCGCTCAGAAGCTAAAATGGAAAAAAAAAAAATGTGTGAGAATAGACGCCAGCTGCAGAGCCTCAGTGTATTCAGGAATCACCTCCTGCCTTTCCGTACCATTGTCACACGTTTGTATGCGCCTGAGCAGCCAGAATATCCGGCCCATGAGAATGGCACTACTGCCATCAGCTGATCGGTGGTGGTTTGGGTTTGAAATTTAAAAAATGGTAAAATGGGTGTATAAATTCTAAGTCTCTTTTCTGACCAGAATTAAGATGAGAGAAGAGGAAATAACTATTCCAATCATCATTCCTTTGACACATACACTCTGATTATATAATGTAAGAAAGCACATAGTTAGATTTCTCCCTCTCCACCCCGTCCAATAGAAACATAGTTTGAGGACAAGGCATGAGAATATTTGCCAGCGTATCTTCTTCTCATAGAAACATGTGTCTAAACCACTTGCTGTACCAGCCTTTTCTACTCCCTCAGGAAATTGTGGAACCAATTGATTGGGATCCCACCATACACCTCTCTCTTTCTCATCTACAATCCCTAGAATGAGAACTCAATTTTTTTTTTAGCAATCTGTGGTGAAATAAAGCCTGAGGGAACTTATGTACCCATCTCCATTCAGAAATTCCCAAGTGTTGTGCAGTGAACACTCCCTGCCTGGCACTAAATCTCACCAAAGCATCCTTGCCTTCACCCTGTCCCTTCCTCCTCTGACTTCCAGGTTCTGTGTCCTGGCCTGAGCCAAATAATTGAGTTACAGAGAGCAATTCCATTGCAGACTCCCTAGAGTGGTTTTTTTTATTCCGTCAAACTGACCTCTCCCCTTCCGTGTATAGTATGGAACTGTTGGTGCTTACTCAGGAAGTAGACTTTTAGCCCTGTGATTGGTTCTGAACAAATAAAGTCTTAAATAGCTCCTATTGTTGGGGGTGGGGAATTGTTAATATTAGTTTTCTTCTAAATCTTTGCAAACTCAAATGAGGTGTGCAAAATAATGCATCTATACTATTTCTTGTATTTCTTTGTAGAAATACGAATTTTTCAACTGCTTTTTTTGACCTTTGTCCGAAGAATTCAATGTTTTTCTACTACTTACACGGGTTGCTGTTAAGAGTCTACCTGCTTGACTTTTCCAGAAAACTGAAAATATTGATCCCAGGGTCAATATTATATTCATTTCTACATCCCTAACATAGTGCTTAATACTAGCGAGATTTATCTATGTTTTTGAGGAGGAAAAAAACCGAATAAATAGATTAGAAATATTTAAAGAATTTTCAACTGAAGCAATGGGGTGAAAGTGATAGTGCAGTGAATAGGGTGCTTGCCTTACATGTGGCCAACCCTGGCTCAATATCCAGCACTTCTTACAGTCCTTGAGGCTGCCAGGAATGATTTCTGAGTGCAGAACCGAGTGAGCACAGCTGGGTGTGGCCCCAAAACAACCAAAAATATTGAATCTAAATAAAACACATCTGTGTTAATAAGTTGAAAGTTTGTGACTGTTTCAAATTAAACTAATTTTTATCATAACAAATTTTGATTTTGTTGTTGTTATTTTGGGGACCATACCTGGTTTACTCCTTTCTAACTCTGGTCAAGAATCAGTCCTGGCAGATTACAGGAAACATTTGTGGTGCTAAGGAGTGAACCCAGTTTGGCTGAATGCAAAGCAAGCATCTTAACCTGCTGTACTATCTTTCTGGCCCCTCTCATGAAAAAATTTTTTTGATGAAGTAAAAATTTTATATCCAAATCAAAGTTTTTAATTTGTTGAGAATAATTTCCATTTCCCCATATATGTATTAAAGTGCACTATATTTTATAAAACAGTGGCAATAATTAGCTTTAAACATATCTTTGCATAACAAATATAAAAAGTTGACAAGTCCAGTAGCTTCTAAAATATAACTAGTTTTTGTTTGTTTGTTTGCTTGCTTTGTTTTTGGACCATAGCCGGTGACTCTCAGGGGTTACTCCTGGATATGAGCTCAGAAATTGCTCCTGGCTCAGGGGACCATATGGGACGCCAGGTATAGAATCCAGGTCTGTCCTGAGTCAATCATGTGCAAGGCAAATGCCCTACCTCTGTGCTATCATCCAGCCCCAAATGAAACTAGTTTGAGAAATACAATTGAAATCATGAAATCAAAAGATAATTCGAATGTTATTTTTATGCCAATATGCTGGGATATAAGTCAGTTGTCTTCAATCTTACAATTTTCTGAGATTCCTACTTCATATGTAAATAAGACAGTTTACCCTCAAACTACAAATGGGAAATTACCCCCTTCTTCCTGTGGTCTGTATTCTCATTGATTTTTCCAGAGTTGGAATTCTTCTGATCTGTTTATTCAAATCATTTTCTATTCCTATTGATGACCTCCTTTATTCTTGATCCCCTCCCTGCCATGTATTGATTACCTCAAATAGAACACTGAGCTATTGAAGGAAACAGACTTTAATTGAAAATTTAGGATAACAATGAATTTCCAGAACACCAAAAATTATGTGATTGATGAGATTAAGTCAGAAAAATTAGCAATTGTCTCATAACAATTTATAAACTTTTTAATTTCTCTTCATCTAGAGAAATTTTAAAGTGATAGACCCTGATTTGTCACCTGACTTGGCTATCATCTCTTTGTCAACCTCCCCCCCAAAGAGGTGGCTCCCACCATTGCCATTGGCATTTTCTTATGCCAATCAGTTTTGCCCTATTCCTGACCTTAGATACACTAAACACTCTATTAAATAAAGTTCCATGTAGCAGATCTCTGAGTTATGGACCAAATGCTTGGACATAATAATTTTTCCTTTAGTCTGAGAAAAGTCTAAGTCAAGGTTTCCTCACCTGTCAGGCAATTTTCCTACTCACCCTCTTCAGAGCAAAAACGATTCTGGTTGAGGAGTGGAATATGTAAGATTGTTCCCATTTTAAAAGGTTTTCCCCCCTTTTCTCATCAAGCCCTGTTATGTTTGCCATTTTTTTCTCCTTGTCTTGAAAGTGAAAACATGTCCTAGGTTTATTCTATACTGAGAAGAACCTGTTGTGGGAGCTTTGCCCCTAAGATTTCCTGCCAGTCACTACATCTTCTCATGCCAAATGCTGACCCATTCAGCCACACAGTCAGGTATGTGCCATTTGAGTTAGCTCAGCTCAGAACCAGAAAAAGTGTCACATGCCTCCCAGACAGAGAGTAAAGTAAATAAGCAACTGCCATTAAAAATATAAAGTGCTGAAATAATGGAATGACTGGTTTAGAGAAGACTAATGAAAATAATGATTGAAAGGGCAGGTTAGACAAGGCCTGAGCTCACTTCCTTTCTCTAAAGGAGAGTGTTGGAAGAGCTCTTTTTAAAGAAGTCAGGTTTCATTGGAGCAGGAGTATTGACCTGAGCCAAGTTCAAAGGAAATCACTTTGTTGAGAAAAAAACCTCCACTGACATGTTGAATTATGACAGAGAGCATAAACTCAGGTTTATTGGGAAGTGAGATTCTCTTATAGAGCCAGGTGGTAGTTACTATCAAATATTTGAGCTAAATGGTGACAGAAAACACTTAAAATTCTAACCATAGGGCAACAAGATGTGGTCACTGTGGTTTTCAGCACAAAATTCATCACTTTACATACAGAAACCATAGATATTTTTAAATTTGAAATGTTTCTCATAAAATACTACTTTATTTTGTCTATTTAAAAAAAGTATTTCTAGGGGCTAGAGTGGTGGCTCAGCAGTGGGTGTTTGTCTTGCACATGGCTGACCTGGAGGAACCATGGTTCAATTCCCCAGCATCCCATATGGTCCTCCAAGCCAGGAGCGATTTCTGAGTACATATCCAGGAGTAACCCCTGAGTGTCATTGGGTGTGACCCAAAACTCAAAAAATGAAAAAAAAAATAAAAGAAGCATTTCTCTTATTCTTGGATACATGAGGAATAACTTCTTTTTATAATATCTATATTTAAGCACCATAGTTACAAACATATTTGTAGTTGTGTTTAAGTCACAAAAAGTACATCCCTCTTCACCACCAATGCCCCATCTCCCTCCTTTCCCACCCCCTAATTGCATTCACCAGTGTTTGTGGTAAGCTTCATATCATGGGCTGTTCTCCAGTCCACTTCTCTAATGTCTCTGGGTATTATTACCATACAGTCTCTTATTTTTCTTAAATACCTCAGATGAGTGAGACTATTCTGTGTATCTCTTTCCCCTTTTGATTAATTTCACTCAGAATAATAGTTTCCATGTTCATTCATATACAGGAAAATGTCATGACTTCATTTTTTCTGACAGCTGCATAGTATTCCATTGTGTAGATTGTACCACAGTTTCTTTATTTGGGGGGGGGGCAGCACTCAGGGGTTACTCCTGGCTCTATGCTCAGAAATCACTTCTGGCAGGCTCAGGGGACCATATGGATGCCGGGACTCAAACCACCGTCCTTCTGCATGCAAGGCAAGTTCCTTGCCTTCATGCTATCTCTCTGGCCTCAGTACCACAGTTTCTTTAGCCAATCATCTGTTGAAGGGCTTCTGGGTTGTTTCCAAATTCTAGCTATTGTAAATAGCACTGCAATGAATGTAGGAGTACAGACGACATTTTTGTATAGTGTCTTTGTGTTCCTAGGGTATATCCCTTGCAGTAATATTGCTGGATCATATGGAATTTTAATTTCCAGTTCTTTGAGAAATATCCAAATTGTTTTCCAGAAAGGCGGGACTAGATGGCATTTCCACCAGCAGTGAATGAGAGTTCCTCTTTCCCCGTATACTTGCCAGCACTGATTGTTCTTGTTCTTTGTGTGCCAGTTTTTGTGGCATGAGATTGTACCTCGTTGTTGTTTTGATTTGCATCTCCCTAATGATTACTGATATGAAACATTTTTTGTGTGCCTTTTGGCCATCTGTATTGCTTCTTTGAGAAAGTGTCTGTTCATTTCTTCTCTCAATTAGTTGATGGGGTTATTTTTTTTTTCTTGTTAAGTTCTGTCAGTACTTTATATATCTTAGATATTAGCCCCTTATCTGATGGGCATTGGGTGAATAGTTTCTCCCATTCTGTAGAGAGCCTTTGTATCCTAGTCATGTTTTAGGTGAAAAAGCCTCTCAGCTTAAAGTAGTCCCATTTGTTTATCTCTGATTTTACTTGTTTGGACAGTGCTGTTTCCTCCCTCAAGAGATCTTTAGTCTAAGTGCCATAAAGTATTTTACCTACGTGTTCTCCAATATGCCTGGTTGCAGGCCTGATATTAATTAAGGTCTTTTATCCATTTGAATTTGACCTTTGTGGATGGTGTTAGATGGAGGTCCGAGTTCGCTTTTTCACATGTGGCTGACCAGTTGTCCCAACACCACTTGTTGAAGAGGCTTTCCTTGCTCTATATTGTGTTTCTTGCACATTTATCAAAGATTAATTGATTGTATGTCTGAGGAACATTCTTTGAATACTCAACTTTATTCCATTGATCTGCGGGTGTCTTTATTCTGATACCATGCTGTTTTAATGACTATTACTTTGTAATAAAATGTAAAATTGGGAAAAGTGATGCCTCCCGTATTCTTTTTTCTAAGGGGTGTTTTAGCTATTTGTGGAGTGTTTATTCCAACTTAATTTCAGGAATGTTTAATCCACTTCTTTGAAGGAAGTCATGTTATATTTAGAGAAATTGCATTAAATCTGTACAATGCTTTGGGGAATATTGCCATTTTAATGATGCCAATTCACCCAATCTATGAATAGGATGTGTGTCTCCATTTTCTGTGTCTTCTTCTATTTCTTGAAGCAGTGTTTTGTAGTTTTCTTTGTATAGGTTTTCATCTCTTTAGTTAAATTTATCCCAAGGTATTTGAGTTTCTGTGGCAATATTGTGAATGGGATTTTTTTAATGTCCATTTCTTCTTATCATTATTTGTGTATAAGAAAGTCTTTGATTTTTTTTGCATGTTAATTTTGTAGCCTGCCACTTTGCTATATGAATCTATTGTTTTAAGAAGCCTTCTGGTAGAGTCTTTAGGGTTTTCTAAAAAGAGTAACATGTCATCTGCAAACAGTGAGAGCCTGACTTCTTTCTTTCCTATCTGGATGCCCTTGTTTTTTTTTTTTTCTTGCCTAATTGCTATGGCAAGTATTTCCAGTACTATGTTAAATAGGAGTGTCTAGAGGGGGCAGCCTTGTCTTATACCAGATTTTAGAGGAAAGGCTTTTAGTCTTCATTAAGTATATTTGCCATTGGCTTGTGGCAAATGGCCTTGTGTATATTGAGATAAGTTCCTTCCATTCCCATCTTGTTGAGAGTTTTTATCATGAATAGGTGCTGGATTTTATCAATTTCTTTCTCTGCATCTATTGGTATGATCATGTGGTTTTTATTTTTCTTTTGTTAACATGATGTATTATGTTGATTGATTTACATATGTTAAACCATCCTAATCTCTGGTATGAAACTTACTTGGTCATGGTGTATGACTTTCTTGATGAGGCGTTGGATCTTATATGTTAGGATTTTGTTAAGGATCTTTGCATCTGTGTTCATCAGAGATATTGGTCTGTAGTTTTCTTATCTGTCTGCTTTTGGTATGAGGGTGATATTAACTTTGTAAAAACTGTTTGGAGTGTTTTCATTTCTTCAGTTTCCTGGATGAACCTTAAAAGGATTGGTAGTAGGTCCTCTCAAAAGGTTTGAAAGAATTTCTTAGTGAATCCATCTTTTCTTTTTTTCTTTTTTTCTGGGCTTTTCTTTTGGGGAAGATTTTGATTACCATTTTAATTTCCTCAATAGTGATGGATCTGTTTAGATAGGCTAGATCATTCTGGTTAAACCATTGAAGATTTAAGAGTCCAAGAATTTATCCATTTCTTCCAGGTTCTCGTGTTTTGTTACATAGTTTTTCAAAGTAGTCTCTCATTACCTTTGAATCTCTGTAATATCTGTAGTGATCTCCTCCTTTTAATTTCTAATCCAGTTTATTAGGTTTCTCTCCCAAACGTTGTGAGTTTTACTAGTGGTTCATCAATCTTGTTTATTTTTTTCAAAGAACTAACTTTTGTTTTCATTGTTTTTTTTTCAGATTTCTACTTATTAATTTCAGCCCTAAGCTTTGTTATTTCCTTCTGCCTACCTATTCTATTTTTTTCTGCCTACCTATTTTTGATTCATTTTGTTTATCACTTTCTAATTTTATAAACTGTGTCATTAAGCTATTTATGTAGGCTTCTTCTTCCTTTCTGATGTGTGCTTAAAAAAACTATAAAATTTTCTCTAATGTTTTTGTTGTGTCCCACAAATTCTGATAACTTGTGTCTTTATTCTATTTGTTTCTAGGAATCTTTTAGTTTTATCTTTGATTTCATTTCTGACACACTTGTTTTACAGTAGTGAGTAGTTTAATTTCTAGGTATTAAAGTTTTTCCTCTAAGGCTCTTTGTATTCACGTCCAATTTCAGTTCATTGTGATCTGAGAAAGTAGTCTGTACAATTTCTATCATCTTGATTTTATAGAGGTATGTTTTATAGGCTAGCATGTGTTCTATCCTAGAGAATGACCTAAATGAATTGGAGAAGAAAGTTGAGAAGAATTTTTTCCTGGGGTGGAGTGCCACATATAAATATATATGTATGTATGTTTATATATATACATATACATATATATATTCAAGGCCACTTTCTTCCATTTGTCCTTTCAAAGCTAGTATATTCTTGTTGGGCTTCAGCCTGGTTGACCTATCAAGGGTGGTGTTGAGGTTTTCCACTATTATTTTGTTGATATTGATATCTTCTTTCAAATTTTTCAACAACTGTATTAAATATTTGGTTGGTCCCTCATTGGTGCATATCACATTGGGGATTGAGTTTTTTTCTGTTGTATATATACCCTGTTTATACGAAATCTCCATCTTTGTTCCTTATAACTTTTAAGTCTAAAGTTTTTGTTATCTGATATTAATATGGCTACTCCAGCTTTTTTAAGAGAGTGTTTGCTTGGATGATTGTCCTCCAACCTTTGATTTGAGTCAGAAGTGTTTCTTGTAGGCAGCAGAATGTTAGATTCAGCTTTCTGATTATTTTGCCACTCTGTGTCTCTTAGTTGACTGATGTTGAGAGAGATAATTGTCATGGGAGTTAGTGCCATCTTTATGTAGGAGTTTGGTGTGTCTATTGATCTGTGTTGTCTTAAAGTAGACCTTTCAGTTTGTCTTTTTTTTTTCTGGTTTTTGGGCCACACCCGGTGGTGCTCAGGGGTTACTCCTGGCTGTCTGCTCAGAAATAGCTCCTGACAGGCACGGGGGACCATATGGGACACCGGGATTCGAACCAACCACCTTTGGTCCTGGATCGGCTGCTTGCAAGGCAAACGCTGCTGTGCTATCTCTCCGGGCCCTCAGTTTGTCTTTTAAGGCTTGTTTTGAGTCTGTTGGTTGAAGTGCTCTAGGTGAAGCATTAATTTTGTTAAGTTATTTTCACCACATCCCACCACTCCCTTTAGGCCTTCAGGGTTTTTTGTGATAAGTATGTTGTAAATCTTAAGGATGTGCTTTGAATGTAATTTCTCTTTTTGATCTTGCTGATTTTGGTATTCTATCCCTATCTCTGGGATTTGTGATTGTGACTAGAATGTCACTTTTTGTACTTTTCTTTGGATCTCTTTTAGCTGGTACTCTTCAGGCATGCAGTGTTTATTTGCATGCATTATTTAGCTCTGGTAGTTTCTCTGCAGTGATGTGCTTAACTATTGATTCTTCATGGGGATTTTCTTCCTGGGTCTTGGGACCCCAATGATTTTTATGTTGTTTCTGTTGAGTTTATCAAAGACTGCTATTTTTGTCTTTTCACTTTTTGTTTTATTTTTAAACAATTTTATATATACATGATTGTGTTTGGGTTTCAGTCATGTAAAGAACACCACCCATCACCAGTGCAACATTCCCATCACAAATGTCCCAAATCTCCCTCCTCCCCACCCAACCCCCGCCTGGACTCCAGACAGGCTTTCTATTTCCCTTGTACATTCTCATTATTAGGATAGTTCAAAACATAGTTACTTCTCTAACTAAACTCATCCCTGTTTGTGGTGAGCTTCATGAGGTGAGCTCTAACTTTCAGCTCTTTTCTCTTTTGTGTCTGAAAGTTATTATTGCAAGAATGTCTTTCATTTTTCTTAAAACACATAGATGAATGAGACCATTCTGCGTCTTTCTCTCTCTCTGACTTATTTCACTCAGCATAATAGATTCCATGTACATCCATGTATAGGAAAATTTCATGACTTCATCTCTCCTGACAGCTGCATAATATTCCATTGTGTATATGTACCACAATTTCTTTAGCCATTCATCTGTTGAAGGGTATCTTGGCTGTTTCCAGAGTCTTGCTATGGTAAATAGTGCTGCAATGATTATAGGTGTAAGGAAGGGATTTTTGTATTGTATTTTTGTGTTCCTAGGGTATATTCCTAAGAGTGGTATAGCTGGGTCATATGGGAGCTCGATTTCCAGTTTTTGAAGGAATCTCCATATTGCTTTCCATAAAGGTTGAACGAGATGGTATTCCCACCAGCAGTGGATAAGAGTTCCTTTCTCTCCACATCCCCACCAACAATGCTTGTTCTCATTCTTTGTGATGTATGCCAATCTCTGGGGTATGAGGTGGTACCTCATAGTTGTTTTGATTTGCATCTCCCTGATGATTAGTGATGTGGAGCATTTTTTCATGTGTCTTTTGGCCATTTGTATTTCTTCTTTGTCAAAGTGTCTATTCATTTCTTCTCCGGATTTTTGATGGGATTAGATGTTTTTTTTCTTGTAAAGTTCTGTCAGTGCCTTGTATATTTTGGAGATTAGCCTCTTGTCTGATGGGTATTGGGTGAATAGTTTTCCCCACTCAGTGGGTGGCTCTTGTATCCTGGGCGCTATTTCTTTTGAGGTGCAGAAGCTTTTCAGCTTAATATGTTTCCATCTGCTAATCTCTGCTTTCCCTTGCTTGGAGAGTGCAGTTTTCTCTTTGAAGATGCCTTTAATCTCAATGTCCCGGAGTGTTTTATCTACATGTTGGTCTATATATCTTATGGTTGTTGTTGTTAAGTCTTCTCAGTGTTAAGGGAAGTCTCTTTTGAGCAGGACGATGTCTGAGCGGTGGTAGGGTCTACCGTGGTAGAGGATTACTTCCAGGTGATGTTATAGACAAATCTCACAATTAAGGGGCAATACAGCAAGCCCTGTCCAGTAAGCAGGTCATTGTTCTTGTTGTCTTCTCAGTGTTAAGGTGTGTTTCTTTTGAGTAGATAGATGTCAGAGCAGCTGTAGGGTCTTCCCTGGTACAGGAATGCCACCAGGTAATGTTATATACAACCTTGTATGTTTTGTAAATATCTTCTGTAGATCAAGGGGTGAATGGAGAATGCCCATTCTTCTGAGGCCTGTGCCTGGTCTTTATGTCAATGTTCAGGGTGTAAGGTCTCATTGCACTACAAGATTTGTGTGTTCCCATCTCTATTAGATAAGAACCTATTGGTATATATCGTATTTTCCCATTTTAGTGTGCCTAAGCAAACAAGAAATAAAGCCACGTGGTGCTATCAGATATATGGGGGCATAAGAATATTTACAACAAGACCCATAGACCTGGTTCAAACACAAGTACTAAACTGAGGGATTCTTTCACACCAAATTCCATATTGAGCAGTTCATAAAGAGAAGATAAAAAAACATGGGGGGGGGGATCGTCACTGTATAAGAAAATATTCAGCAAAAGTTTATAGACATCAAAGAAAACACCCAGACAATGTTGAAAACATTTGTGTCACTTTTATGCCTTTTAAAATAGTTGGGTGGGTGTTAACTACAGGACACCACTTTGGTCTGTGTCTTAGGACTCTACAGTACTTAAGTTAGAAAGGGTAAATGGGGAGTAATGATGATAAAAGATGATTAAAGAAGTTAAAGAGAAATATGAACTTATGAAGGGGTATGCAAAAAAGCAGAGTACAAAATAGACATTCTGCATACGTAAAAATATAATTCAATGATAGTGAGTACTATTAATGTTTCTTGTATGAGTACTATTAATGTTTCATGTGCGCGCGGGGGCTATTGCCCAGGCATGTGGCCCGGGAAAGCCCTGGAGATCTGGAGCAAGGCGGTAGAGGAGTGCTGGGGTTACCCAAGTCCCGCACCCCCACTAGGCCTGGTCAAGCAGGCCTCCGGCATGGCAGGGGCCCGCCCAACCTCCTCCTGCTAGATTCCCGGCTCCAAGAAAGGAGAGATCCTTCAAGAAGCTGGGAGACCAGAAGTTCAGAGCCCCACCCAGACCCTCCCTAAGGAGCTGAATGGATAGTGGGGAAAGGCCTAGGGTACCTTCAAGCTCCACCAAGTGACCCAACTCACCGGCTTGCCCAGGCATGTGGCCCGGGAAAGCCCTGGAGATCTGGAGCAAGGCGGTAGAGGGGTGCTGGGGTTACCCAAGTCCCGCACCCCCACTAGGCCTGGTCAAGCAGGCCTCCGGCATGGCAGGGGCCCGCCCAACCTCCTCCTGCTAGATTCCCGGCTCCAAGAAAAGGTATATATCTTATGGTTTCAGGTCTGATATCGAGGTCTTTCATCCATTTGGATTTAACCTTCATACATGATGTTAGCTAGGGGTCTAAGTTCAATTTTTTGCAAGTGGCTAGCCAGTTCTGTCAACACCACTTGTTGAAGAGGCTTTCTTTGCTCCATTTAGGATTTCTTGCTCATTTATCAAAAATTAGGAGATTGTATGTCTGTGGAACATTCTCAGAGTATTCAAGCCTATTCCACTGATCTGAGGGCCTGTCTTTATTCCAATACCATGCTGTTTTGATAACTATTGCTTTGTGGTACAGTTTAAAGTTGGGGAAAGTAATTCCTCCCATATTCTTTTTCCCAATGATTGTTTTAGCTGTTCTAGAGTGTTTATTGTTCCAAATGAATTTCAAAAGTGCCTGATCCACTTCTTTGAAGAATGTCATGGGTATCTTTAGAGGGATCACATTAAATCTGTACAATGCTTCGGGGAGTATTGCCATTTTAATGATGTTAATCCTGCCAATCCATGAGCAGGGTATGTGTTTCCATTTCCGCGTGTCCTCTCTTGTTTCTTGGAGCAGAGTTTTATAGTTTTCTTTGTATAAGTCCTTCACATTTTTACACTTTTTGTTTTGTTTTGTGGTCATACCTGGCAGCACTCAGGGTTTACTCCTGGCTCTGTGCTCAGAAGTCGCTCCTGGCAGGTATGGGGAAGCATATGGATGCCGAGATTCAAACTACCATCTGTCCTGGATTGGCTGTGCATGAGGCAAACTCCCTTCTGTTGTGCTATCTCTCCAGTGCAAGTCTTTTCACATTCTTATGAGGATTTTTTTCCATTGTTTAATTATTTGTTTTAAGACTCTTTTCCAATATCTTCTGTTGTATGAAATTGTTATGCATCTCATCTTCCAGCTTATAGATTCTTTACTCAGCTGCTGTTACTCTGTTGGAGAGGCTTTCTAGTGACCTTTTCATTTCACCTTACAAGTTTTTCAACCCTGTTATTTCAGTTTGGAGTTCTCTCATTTCTATTTTCATATCCTCTTGATTCCTATTTTTGGTTTGTTCCATGCTTTCTTTGAGTTCTATAAGGATTCTACATATTTATTCTCTAAATTCCTTATCTGAGAGGTTTAAGAGGTCATTAGCAACTTTTGGGTCATGAAGAGCTGCCACCTTCATTCTTTATGCATGGTGTTGGCCTGCATTTTTTCCCATTGTCATGCTTGTGGAATGGTATTTTCTTCATGTTATGCTGGGGTTCATTGACTAGGAGATGTGTACTCTGGTTCTGTCCTTTGTGGGTTGGGGCTAGTTCATCTCTGTTGATGTGTCTTTCATAAGCTGTTCACCTCTGTTGATGTGTCTTCCATAAGCTCTCTGGAAAGTGTGTTTTCTCATGGTAGCATTGGCAGGTGAATATGGCACCAAAAATTTAAAAATTTTTTATCACAATGTCAATGAGTGAAGGAATTAGAAATCCTGTCTCCAATACAGGTGGGGGTTGTTAGGGGGTATTGGTGACGGGAATGTTGCACTGGTGAAAGGTGGTGTTCTATATATGACTGAAACCCAACTACAATCATGTCTGTAATCAAGGTTCTTAAATAATAACATTTTTTAAAAATTAAAGAAGAAAAAAAGAAAAAATATTTTTGATCAAAAATCAAGAATAACTTTTGCTTTCATCTTATTAAACAAGAGTTGTATGCAAAGAACTTATATGCAAAGCCACACTATCCTCTTGAATCAGATTCAAAAAGCTTATCCTTGGGGAAAGTCACTTGCCTTGTATGTAGCTCACTTGAGTTCAGTCCTCAGCATCCCATATGGTTCCTCCAACATTAACTGGAGTAATCCTTGGTCTCAGAGCCAAGTGTAAGCCCTAAGTACTGCTAGGCATGGTCCCCAAACAAACAAATAAGAAAACAAACAAAAAGGCCTATCCTCCTCTCATGAGCAATTAAATCTGTGTCTGGTCACTTCAGTGGTAACCTCTAGCTTTACATTGCTCATTATAAAGAATCCCAAAGTTTGATACAATTGCCTCTCTTCCAAGTCTGATCTATTTTCTTCCTTAGCTTTTTATCCATGGAGAACAACAGTTGTCCCTGCTGGTTACCTCCAAATTCTGAATTAAACTGCGCTTGTTAATGGGAAAATAATTCATTCATTAGCACATTATTTGAGAGACTGACACTTTCTCAGAAAGTTTGGACTGTTAAAATACCACAGACTAGGCGACTTAAAAAACAAACATGTATTTATCATATTTTCGAAAGCTGAAAGTCCAAAATCAAAGCATCAGCCTATTTTGTTGTCGGTTGAGAAACAATTTCCTGATTTGTAGATCTTCTATTGTGTCCTCACTTGACCTGGAGAGCAGAAAGTCACATTATTTTCTCCTAACCAACTAACCCACTGTACTTTTTCTCTGGCCTTCTTTATCATTTTTTATAAGGTCATTAATCTCATCAAAAGTGCTCCACTTTCATGGTTTCATTAACCTCCTAAGGACCCAGGCCTCTAAATACTATCAATTTTGGGATGAGGCTTCAACATAAAAGCATGAATGTATACACAGGAGGACAAATATCCAAACACCCACATTTTTCTCTGTGAGTCCAAAAACAATAAGGGTGTCATGAGAGTTTATATTACTCTAGTTATGGATTTGATTTGAAGGGACCTATCTTCTGACTGCCTAGACCCGATAATCATGTGCTAAGTTGAACGACAGATTATATAAGTGTGTGCTGCTATCTAAATATAGTTATCAAGTTCTTGAACTGCAGTTGATCCAAAATGAAATTCAAAACTACTATAAAGATAGAGTACACAATGATTAAATGTACAATGATTAGATGTATTAAAAATAACATAAGATGGGGTGTTAATTTGGGTAGGGGGTGGGGATAGAGCTCAGTGGTAGAATTCCTGCCTTGAGACTGAGTTCTTTCCTTGGCATTACCCATATAATAATTAAAATTCTATCAATAGAATCTGAGATCTGTTGGCACCACAATAAAAGTGTTTGATCTACAAGTTCACTACAACACACTGTGCCCAAATATCAACAACTAAAATATGTAATCCACATACTTAGTCGAGGAGTGCAATTAAGGCAGAGAAGGGACCACTGTGACATTGATAGTTAGAAATGATCACTCTGGATAAAAACTGGGTGCTGAAAGGAAATAAAGTGATAGGCATGATACCCTTTTAGTAACAATATTTCAAACCACAGTGTCTAAAATAAAATAAGAAGAGAGAGAGAGAGAGAGAGAAGAAAATTTTCTACCACAGAGGCAGAGGGGGAAAAGATAGAGGGTAGAGCGAGAGGGAAACTGAGGACATTGGTGGTAGAATATGTACACTGATAAAGGGTATGGTACATTGAATAACTGAAACTCAATCATGAAAACTTTGTAAAAATAAATAAATAAGTAATGTGTGTGATGTACCTAATGAGCACAATAATCATGTATATGCAATTCCAAGCCATTGCAATAATAGTGCAAGACAGAAAGCGGAAAATATTTTTTAATGATTATACAATTTTATTTATTTATTTATTTATTTATTTATTTATTTATTTGGTTTTTGGGCCACACCCGGCGGTGCTCAGGGGTTACTCCTGGCTGTCTGCTCAGAAATAGCTCCTGGCAGGCACAGGGGACCATATGGGACACCGGGATTCGAACCAACCACCTTTGGTTCTGGATTGGCTGCTTGCAAGGCAAACGCCGCCATTGTGCTATCTCTCCGGGCCCTGATTATACAATTTTAAAGGAGGGTTTTGGAGGGCCATACTCTGCAGTCATCAGAGGTTATTCCTGGCTCTCTGTTCAGAATCACTCTTGGCTGACTCAGTAGACCATTTGGGATTCTGGGGATTAAATCCAGGTCAGCCATGTGTCAGACAAGCACCTTACTCACTGTACTATTGCTCCAGCTCTAATAATCACACATTTAAATGATATTTAATATGTATTTAAATGATATTGGATAAATATTAGGTTAAATTAATAACATTAAATTCACCTGTTCTTTTTTACTTGTTTAATGTAGCTTTTAGAAAACTTAAAAACAAGTATGTTGTGCAAATTATATATCTATGTATATATATATATGTATGCAAATAAATGTTATAGGGTCTATACCCAACAGTGCTCAGTAACCTAGAATCATTTATAGTATTCTTATAGACCCATGAACTGAACCCAGGGTCTTACATATGAATAGTAATAATACAAGTACTACATATTTTTAGAGAAATAATACATTCCACATATATTTGTTGGAGGAAATGAGCCTTGAAATGTCATAATATATAAACCAAATTTGGACAGACAGAAAAAAAAAGAAAAATACATTTCAGACATGGAGCACTATACTTCTAGCAGGAATCTCATAATGTCTGACTTCACTTTTTGTGATGATAACTATCACTGACTGCCACTGCCTATTTTCATGAATTTGTTAGAGGCAACAAGAAAATAGTTTAGGGCTAGAGAGATAGTACACAGATTAACGCTCTTGTCTTGCAAAAACCACCAGAAGTGGTCTCTGAACATAGAGCAAAGAGTATTCCATGAACACTGCCAAATCTGATCTACCATCTGCCCAAACAAGAACACAATAAAAAACAAAGCATTTTAAATATATCACTTTTCTCCATTTATGAGCTAGCATACTTGAAACCTCTTCTCTTCAGCTGATATTTAAGCTGCTTATAAACTACTTTAAACTACTACTTATTAGCAAACATGAAACATCTTCACTTTTTAAATTTATTCACTATTTTTTCAAAATAATGACTTAATGTCCTAGTATTCTATTCATAACAGCCATCCATGAGATTTTATTTAGCATGATTAGATCATGATGAGCTCCTGAATTTAAATAGATGTTATGCTTTTCACTCAGTTGCAGTTACTATCATGATTTAACTGCAGCATCTTTGGCTTTCATCTTTGGCTAATGAAAGCCAATTTGATTTAGCTCCTGAATTTATTTTTAAGACCCAAGAGACCTCTAATATATCCCTTTTTTCAATCTTGAACAGTTGTTAAGGTTCTTCAGAGGCAGTTTCTATGTCAGGCCTAGACTGAACCATTAGAAAGGAAGGTCATACTTTCCTTGACTTTTAAAGATCAGTTTGAGATATAAAGGGTTTTATTACTACCATGAGCAATATTACCATTGGTATTATTTTTTCTAAGTCATTTCAATAAGCAATTTAAATAATATGTTATATTTTGAGTTCACATTAGTACTTTCAATGCAGATTAAAAAACAAGGTTATACTTTATACTTCATTGACTTGACATCCATCATTTTTTTCTCTCATGCTCCAAATCTTGACTCTCAACTTCATCAGTTTAAGAAGTATTCATTTGCCTTTATCCACAATATACATACAATAGTACTATTACTAATTAATATTACCTCCAACAATAGAGGCAGTTTAAGATTGAATCTGGGAGGGGAGATAAAAGGGTTTTGGGCCATACCCAATTATGCTTAGGGCTTACTCTTTGTTTTGTACTCTGGGGTCCCTGCTGGCAACACTCGGAAGCCATATGCAGCACCAGGATTAAATCTGGATAAAAATTTTGCAAGGCAAGTGCCTTTTTTATCCCTCTAGCCCTAAGATCAATTTGGAGTGTGTGTGCATCACATTTAGTGGTGCTTAGGGCTTACTCCTGGATCTGTTTTCAGTGATTCACTCCTGATAGGGGTTAGGGGATCACATATACTGCAGGACATAAATCCTGGGTTGGCTTGTACAAAGCAAAATTCTTACTTGCTATACTGTCTCTTTTCAGACCCCTAAATCTATTTTATAGTTCATTTTATCTAATGATTATTTAATTATGGATATAAAGTCAAATTCCTATTTGTTGAAGTAATGAGTATAGTTCCCTTTTGTGAAATTATGCTATCAACTTGTTTTATTTTAATTTTCAAATTTAAAGATACTATATATTTTCTCTCTAATTCTTATTATAATACCATGATTTACCAAATTATATATTTTTTTTGGCCACACCAGGTAATGCTAGGGGTTACTCTTGGATATGAGCTCAGATATCGCTCCTGGCTTGGTGGACCATATAGGATACTGGATTAGTGCATGCAAGGCAAATGCCCTACCACCTACGCCACCGCTCTGGCCCCACCAAGTTATTCTTAATACAGTTAGTTCAGGCATTAAATATTCAAACACCAATCCCACCATCAGGGTGATTATACCTTCACCAGTATCCCCAGTCACTCACATACCATTGCTTGTTTCCATGCTTACACAAATTTACAATATATTTATTGTTACAACACATAGGCAACCAGAATTATCAAATTTTAGATTAATACAGGTCAATTTGAAATGTCACAATTTGTTATATTTCTCCATGGTATTACTAAAGTCAGCGTCTAACTAAGGATTTAGTGGACTATGGTTTGGTTCTTGTTGAGCATGAAGTGCTATCAGATAGGCTCACTGTGTTGAGTAGATTACTATGTTACTTTCCCATTAGATCTCCTGTAATACTACTGGACTGATACTACAAGATATTGATGTGTTGCATGGCTGCCACACAATCCAGATGTAGATAGAAAACAAATTTGATGACTTGGGAGTTTGATAAGGTGTTTTTTTTTTTTTCAAAGAACCAACTTCTGCTTTCATTGATCTTTTGGATTGGTTTTTTTTGGGGGGGGTTTCACTTCATTGATTTCTGCTCTCAGTTTTGTTATTTCCTCTGTCTCCCTATTTTTGGATCCTTTTGTTGATCATTTTCTAATTCTATAAGCTGTGTCATCAAGCTTTTCATGTATGCTCCTTCCTTCCTGATGTGTGCTTGCAAAGCTATAAATTTTCTCTCAGTACCGCTTTTGCTATATCCCATAGGTTCTGATAATTTGTGTTTTCATAGTCATATGTTTCCAGGAAAGTTTTTTTTTTTTTTGGTGGTTTTTTTGGGTCACACCCGGCAGTGCTCAGGGGTTATTCCTGGCTCCATGCTCAGAAATTGCTCCTGGCAGGCACCGGGGACCATATGGGACGCCGGGATTTGAATTGACAACCTTCTGCATGAAAGGCAAATGCCTTACCTCCATGCTATCTCTCTGGTCCCATCCAGGAAAGTTTTGATTTCCTCTTTGAATTCATCTAGGACCCACTGGTTGTTCAGTAGTGGATTGTTTAATTTCCAGCTGTTAAAGTTTTTCTTGTGTGTCCCTTGGACTTTGATAAGGTTAGGTCATGAAGCTTAGAATCCTTTTGTTGGATAGTATTTGGTGGCCGTTATGCTACTGTAGTTCATGAAGAAAGGGGAGGAATCTACCCACATCCTTTCTGAAAAGGCCATAGAGCTATGGACCCAGGCCAGACTACTGAAAAGTATCAACAGTCATTATTTTCTTCCAGAGCTTGGTGGCAGAGGTGGGCCATTTTTCTGCCCAGAAGATGGCGACAATGCAAGTGTGCTACCAGGATTTCTATTGATGGGGTGGGTGTAGTAGAGCTCTAATCTACGCATTTCATAAGGAAAGACACAGAGATTTTGGCCCTGTTGTCCAATCTTATCTGAGAGGATTTAGCTGCTCATATTTCAGTCACGGAACTTGGCCCTTTCTATCAGAGGGTATCAGGGGTGGGGTTGGGCTGCTACCACCAAGCTCCAGAAGAAAATAATGGCTGCTGATACTGTCTAGGTAGTCTGGTCCTGGCTAATACCTTTATGGCCTTCAGGAAAGACACACAAACACACACACACACACACACACACACACACTAAAGAGTTTGATTTCATCTGTTCCTGAGTCCTGGGTTTTGTGAGCTGCACCAATATATTTTTTTATAATAAGTTAAAAAAATTGTTTTGGCTTTTTGGGCCACACCTGGTGATGGTCAGGGGTTACTCCTGGCTATGTGCTCAGAAATCGCTCCTGGCGTATGGGATGCTGGGGGATCAAACCGCAGTTTGTCCTAGGTTATCATGTGCAAGGCAAACGCCCTAGTGCTTGCACCACCACTCCGGGCCCTATAATAAGTATTTTAATTGAATCACCATGAGACACAATTACAAAAATATTCATGGGCAGGTTTCAGTATACAATGTTTCAACACTCATCCCTTCACCAGTGTGAATGTACCCTATGTCCCAGTTTCCCTCCTACCCTTGCCTCAACCTTACCCTGCTTGCTTTTATGGCAGACTTTTTTTTTTCTTTCTATTTTTCTCTTCCATTTTTTTCTTTTTACACACAATGGTTCGCAATATTGTTACTGAAGGCGTATCATGAATATAACTTTACCTCCTTTCAGCACCCAGTTCTTGTCCAAAGTGATCAGTTCCAACTATCATTTTCATAGTGGTCCCTTCTTTGCCCTAATTACCCTCTCCCACTCTTTGCAGCAACTTTTCTACCATGAACTAATAATCTTCCTGGACTTCATCTTGATTGTCTCTGCATATTATAAAAACACTTTTTTAAAAATATCATACAAATGTGTGTGATCATTCTACATCTATCCATCTTTCTTTGACTCATTTTACTCAGCATAATAATATCCATATTCACCCATATATAAGAAAATTTCATGGGCCCGGAGAGATAGCAAAAGCTGTTTGCCTTGCAAGCAGCCAATCCAGGACCAAAGGTGGTTGGTTCGAATCCCAGTGTCCCATATGGTCCCCCGTGCCTGCCAGGAGCAATTTCTGAGCAGACAGCCAGGAGTAACCCCTGAGCACCGCCGGGTGTGGCCCAAAAACCAAAAAAAAAAAAAAAAAAAAGAAAATTTCATGACTTCAATTTTTCTAACAGCTGCATAGTATTCAATTGTGTAGATGTACCATGGTTTCTTTATCCATTCATCTGTTCTTGGACGCTTAGATTGTTTCCAGTTTCTGGCTATTATGAATAGTGTTGTAATAAACATAGAGCAGATACAATGTTTTTGGATTTTCTGCATTGTGTTTTTGGAATCCTACGTTATAGAAGCAGTATTGTTTGGTCAAATGCAACCTTAGTTTTTAGTTTTTGAAGAATGTCCATATTGTTTTCCAAAAAGGCTGGACCAGTCAACATGCCCATCTGCAGTAAATGAAAGTCCCTTTAATTTCCACATTCAGGCCAGCACTGGCTGTATTTGTACTTTGTTTGTTTGTTTTTATTTATTTATTTATTTATTTTTAACAGCAAAGCAAGTCAAATTTATTTATTTATTTTAAATATAATTTTTATTTTGATCGTAGTGGTTTACATATTGTTGACAATAATATTATCGGTACATATTTACATAAAATCAGGGGGGTTCCCATCACCGATTTGTCCTCCCTACCCCTCTGTGTTCATCCTACCTCCCATATCCTCCTCCCTAACCCCTGGGGCTGCGAGAATATGTGGTCCCCTCTGTACCTAGCTTACTACTTAGAAGTCTTGGTCTTGGTGCCTCCCTTATTTCCCCCTCTAACTGGGAGGAAGGACTACATAGTTCAAGTTATGTTGTTTTATTTGAAGAAGAGAAAAGTAGTAAACTGGGGTAAAAGTCTAATATGCTGAAAATGGGATGAATCCTTCTAGAGGCTCTCATCGTCGGTTTGAGAGATGAAGGAGAAAAATAAGGTGAAACACCCTAACAGTACAAAAAGAATTGTCAAATATCCAGTGAGCACTCCAGTGATAATGATAGGCACCACAAAAAAAGCCATGGTCTTGAGTTAAAAAACATGGCGGAGCACCTAAAGAAAAGAGAAGAAGAAAAAAAAAAACAATATAAATATAAATGGGGACAACAACTTCAATAACCACACCAAAACAAAGAAATCGACAAAAAGTAGATAGGTAAATAATAATAATAATAATAATAATAATAATAATAAATGAAAAAAATAATATATAAAAGATAAAAAATGTTTTGTGCTTTTTGCCTTTTTTCCCCTCCTGCACTGGCACAGTAAATATTGGGGTCATTCGAAAAGGAGTTCACTTGGCCTAAGCGCTATGGGGTTTCTCCACCCTTGGGGTATATTGTCACGGGATTAACTATAGACTCCGTTCAGGTTCATTTACTCTACCGTTGGTGCTTTCGTGGTGTTTGGAAAACTTCTGCTCCATCCTGGGTGATGAGATAAGACCTCTGTATCTAGAGATCTCAGTATCTGCACAGGTTCGGGAGTGGGACTAATGATGAAGTCTTTCTTTGTGGTTCTAGAAGTTCTGTTCCCTTAGTGTCATTTTAATTCATCTTCTGTGGTTGGTGGTCTTGGTCTTTGCACTGATCCTGGGATGGAACCTAGGATAGCGTCTTTCATTGTGTTTCCAGAAGCCCCATTCCGTTGCGATTGTCTCTGCCGGACCTTTGGAACTGGGGATCATGGTTGTTGTGCGGGTCGTATTTCAAACCCTAGACTAGGGCTTTTTTATTGGTCTCAAGATATATTCAGTCCAGTCATGGTTCTAGCAGCCAGTCATCTGTAAATCACGGTCTTGGCTTTTGGACTGACCAAAGGGTGACAAGTCTTCTAATTTTGTCTTATCATTAGCTGGTGAGGTAGGATAACCTGTTCTTAGGTCAAGTTGTTCCCATTTTCTTTGTTGTCAGGATATCATATTAGAGCTGGCACTTGTTGGTGGCCCAGCGGTATTAAGGATGTCCCGGATGGGGTTTGTTTCCTGTAGCTGTTGTGAAGAACTGTGTCGATTCTATGCCTGGGATCCAGGGTTCAAGGCTGAATGGATGGTGTCTAATCACCTGAGATCTAAGTTGGGTCTGCGTGACATATTTTCAAGGTGGGAGATATCCCTGTATTGTAAACAAGTATGAGTTCTTATCTCTAATAGATAAGAGCTCTCTTTTATGTGTAAGATTTCCCCTTTTTTTAGTGTGCCTTTGGAGGGAGAAATGGTGCTACTTTGTATTGTCGGTGCATTTGGGGGTGGGCAGAGAAGAAAACAGAAGCAGGTCACACATCCAAACAAGATAAAAATAGGAATAAAAGTATATGTGCTCACATATGTATATGTAAAACAAACATTTAAAAAAATGAATTAACAAAATAATTAAAGGAACCATGTGATGTCTGGGACTACCTTACTTTTGGGGAAAAGCAGGTAAAGAGATGTACTTATGTTAGAAGTATAGGTTTCCCCATTGTCTTTTGGGATTTTCTTGTGGTGTGTGGATTCCCAGGCACCTTTCCTTCACTCCCCCTGATCTTCTTGAGATTGGCAAAGGATTTGCGGCAGGGAGGTCTTGTAAGAGTTCTTGCATTGAGGATACTTTTGGAGCTAAGTCCGGTTTCAAGTAAGCAGTCCACGGTAGGGGGATTTGGTAGGGAGGGCCGTGCAGCATGAGTCCGCCGGGGAGTTGGTTGCCTTTTCTTGCGGGGGGGGGGGGGTGAGGTGTGGGTTTGACTGGGTGTCCCTTCGCTTGGGTGCTGGTTACTAGTTCGATGGGGTAGGAGGTCAGTCTTGATGCCTAATGGATTAAGAAGTAGGGGTGAAGAGTTTTAATACAGTGGGAGGTCTGGATGGGATTGAGGGGTGAAGGGATTGTTGGATTTTCAAAGGGGGAAAAAGGGAAAGTATGTGCAAGGGGTAGGGAAGAAGAAAAGAGAAAATACATTAGAAAGAAAGGGAGAAGAGAAAAGAAAAGAGAAGAAAAGAAAAGAAAAAGAAAAAAGAAAGTAGTGAGAAGAGAGGAGAAAATAGCAAGGGAATGCTAGTTTGCTTGAATGTGTTCGATGAGTAGGGCCTGTAGTATAAGTCTGTACGTCACAGTTGCTGCTTCGGTGGTCTGACTGGTCACATGCTTCAAATCCTAAAAGAAGGTATAACCTAGAGATAAAGTATATGTTAAAGAGTTTTCTCGGGACATTCTCGTAGTGCAAGCTGGGTATGGTATCTCGTGTGACTGAGCCCCGAGAAGCCATCTTAGTTTGTCCACCCTTTGTATCCAAGAATACCTGTGGACAGAAAAGCTGAGAGGTTATTTTAAATATAGTAAGAATAAGGCATTAAAACATAGTGTTATGGGATGTTTCCTTTGGAGTCAGTGATTTCCCATGGTATACTTTACCTGTGGTCCTGTATAAGATCCCTAAGGTATTATTATGGGCCTTTGTAGTAGAAGGCTGATTACTTACCTGTTCTCTCTATTCTGCTGTTTCTACTGTTGCTGGTTTTTTTGTGGTATAATGTGTAGTCAAGAGTTTGTGTTGTTCCTTTTTCATGTATTTTGGGCACTGCTCCCGAGTATACGTTGAGTATTACCGTATTTGGAGTTTCTACCCTATTATACCCTGTTATTTGATTGTTGAGTATTGGTTATATATAAGGTGTATGTTCTAGGTCAGGGGTCCTCAAATTTTTTAAACAGGGGGCCAGTTCACTGTCCCTCAGACCATTGTGTATTTGTACTTTTTAATGTGTGCCAGTTTCTGTGGTATGAGATGATATCTCACTGTTGTTTAATATGCATATTTGTATCTCATCAATGATTAATAATGTGGAACATTTTTCATGTGCCTTCCCATAGAAAATCTTTTATTTATAATTATTGTTCCTTCAAATAAACCAAGGAAATGACTATTTGAAGAGATAATTACTACAGCAAATTAATTTATTTTTTATTATTAGAAACATAATTTTATATAACACTCAATACTGCTTTTCTATTTCCAGGAATGAACCACCACCTTTTAATATGAGAACAAAATGCTTCTCCTACACCAACAATTTCTGCACATATTCTAACATATCTGATAAATATAAAACCAAAGCATTTTAGACTGAAGACTAGAAAATACAATGCTCTTCTTCCTGATAACTACAGTTAACATAGGCTTAGATTATTGCTTAGATTTTTATTTTGGTTAGTATTAACAATTGATATAAAGCAAAACCCCTCAAATTTTTCATTGGGAAAAGAAACAACAAAATAAAAAAATCAATAATTTTCTTTAGTATTTTTCCTTCTCTTTCTCTTTTCCTTTTTTTTAAACAAAATACCAATAGTGTTGTCTTTCAGTTCTATGGTGTGTTTGTTATTTTCCTTAACAAATGAGCAAAAAGAATTTCATAGATTAATTCAAATAGGTCACTATGTCCTTAAATCACTAATGTATGCTCTTGATTGTTTACATGGAACTTTGGTTAGTCCCAGAGTTAAACAATGTATGAAGAAAAGACTAACATACTTTGGTGCACTGTCTAGCAACATGCAACAATATCAACACAGCGCAGTTAACTTCTGTTTGAAGAGAAGAAATAAATGCTAACATCTTCTGTAGCAAAGAAGTTTCACAGTGTCTCATATATCTTTCAGTCCTTTGTTATCCTAGATTAAGCCAACACAGGAAAATGGCATTTCAATTAAATGAGAGTTATGACTTGGGTTAGGGTCAGAGTTAGGGTTAGTGTTTAGGGTTAGTTAGGTTTAGGGTTAGGTTTAAAATTTAGAGTTTAGTGTTAGTGTTAGGCTTAAAGATAGTGTAAAGGGTTAGTGTTAGTGTTAGGGTTAGGGTTAAAATGAATCAGGGTTTGGCTTAGGGTTAAAATGAAAGCAATGGAGTTAAGGTAAGGGGTTGGGATGGAATTAGCTTTAGGGTTACAATTAGGGTTATGATTAGTAATGGTTAGGGTTAGAGTTAGGTTAGGGTTTGGGTTAGGTTAGGTTATGATTAGGGTTGGGATGGGGTTATTTTAGGGTTAGGGATTAGGGTTAGTAGTAAGAATTAAGGCTAGGGCTAGAAATGAATCTAGGGTTAGGGGGTAGGGGTATAGGTAGGTTAGGATTGGTTAGGTATAGGTTTAGGGTTTGGTTAAGGTTTGATTGGGTTAGGTTTAGAATTATGATTGGGGTTTGGGTTGCATTTAGGATTTAGAATGTTAGGATTCAGGGTTAAGGTCAGGGTTTAGTGTTAGTGTTGTGATTGGAGTTGGGGTTAGGTGTTATTGTTAGGGTTTATGATTAGGGTTAGTGTTAGAGTTAAGGTGTTAAGTTTACTGTTTGGTCTAGGTTAGGATTAGTGGGTTCGGGTTAGGTTTGGGTAGGGTTAGGGTTAGGGTAGAATAGGTTTAGTGTTATGTTAGGGTTAGTGTTAGAATGAGTTAGAGTTAGGGTTAAGGTTAGGGTTAGGGGTTAAGATTGGGATTGGAGAGAGTGTTAGGGTTAAGTTCAAGTTTAGGGGTTAGGTTAGTATTAGGATTTATGATTAGTGTTAGGTTAGAGTTAGGGTTGGAATTAGGTCAGTGTTAGGGTTAGGTTAGGTTTCAGGGTTAGGTTTAAAATTAGAGGTTAGAGTAGGGTTTGGGATCATGGTAAGTGATTGGGGTTAGGGTTAATAGCATTAGAGCTCAAAATTAGGGTTTAGGTTTTATGTTAGGGTTAAGGGTTGGGGTCAGGGATTAGGGTCAGGGTTTAGGGTTAGATTTGGGTTTGAGTTAGTTTAGGGTTTAGGGTTTTGGTTAAGTTAGGGTTAAGGGTAGGCTTATGGGTTAGGGTTTAGAATGTTTATTTTTATTTCTTTATTTAAACACTGTGGTTACAGAAATGTCATATTTGGATTTCAGTCATAGTATCAGTGCAATATTTCCTCCACCAATGTCCCCCACTTCCCTCCCAAATCCCTATCCCTGCCTGTCTCGTAAGCAGACATTCTGCCTCTCTCTCTGCTATAATTGTTATGATAGTTGTCATTGTTAGTGTTCAGGAAACGTTCTGCTCAGTTGTGGTTGACAAAATTAGAGATGTTGGTATTTGCACAGGTCATAGGATGAAGTCTAGGATAGAGTCTTTCTTTATTGTTCTAGGAATTCTGCTGCATCAGAAATTAGGTGCCAGAGTGGTATTAGGAACTCCCTGTGGGGAGATTTATTTCTGGTGCTGTTGCAGGGTTCTATGGTTCTACGGTTCTCTGATTGGATCTGGGGTTCAGGGTTGGACAGTCGCTGTCCGATCACATGGAGTCTAAGTCGAGTCTCCAGGACAAATGTTCAAAGTGGGAGGTGCCCCTGTATTACAAAATTTATGGGTTCTTATCCCTAGTAGTGAATATAAAAATTTTGATGCATTGTTGGGTCCTATTTTCTAATACTTCGTTGAGAATCTTTGTGTCAGTGTTCACCAGGGATATAGGCCTATAAGTTTCTTTCTTTTTCTCTTTCTTTTTTTTTGTAATATCTCTATCTGCTTTTACTATTAGGGTGATTTTTGCTTCATAGAAGCTGTTTGGAACAGTTTCTGTTTCTTCAATTTCTTAGAAGAGACTAAAAAGTATTGGCAGTAGGTCTTCTGTAAAGGTTTGAAAGAACTCACTGGTGAATCTATCTGGGCCTGGGCTTTTGTTTTCAGTGAGAATTTGATTATCATTTTGACTTCTATGAAAGTGATAAGTATGTTTAGGTGTTTCATATGTTCTTGGTTTAGCCATAACAACTTATTTTAATTTACTCTGTTTCTACTCAATTAACTGCCAATTACTTGTACAAAGTCACTAGATAGTTTGAAGTAAAGCTCAAAAAATTACTGAAGTATCTGAGACTATTTTCTCTATATAATCACTAAATAAATCTCCCTCTTGTTTTTTTTTTTTTTTTTTTTTTGCTTTTGTTTTTGGGTCACACTCAGCAGTGCTCAGGAGTTACTCCTGGCTCTATGCTCAGAAATTGCTCCTGGCAGGCTTGGGGGACCATATGGGACGCTGGGATTCAAACCACTGTCCTTCAGCATGCAAGGCAAACGCCCTACCTCTATGCTATATCTCCAGCCCCTAAATCTCCCTCTTATAAAAGCAATTCTGCTGTGGGGCCAGTGCATTGGCGCAAGGGGTAAAGCATCTGCCTTGCCCACTCTAGCCTAGAACGGACCACGGTTTTGTCCCCCCAGTGTCCCATATGGTCCCCCAAGCCAGGAACTATTTCTGAGTATATAGCCATGAATAACCCCTGGGTGTCACCAGGTATGGACCCCCCAAAAAAGAGCAATTCTACTATACTTAATAATCATAAAAATAATCTTAAATGTGACAAGTACACACAGGTATTTAGGAACTTAATACCCTATTCCCTCATAATTACTAAAAAATATAAATGAAGTTTTTTTGTGATGATTTTTCTCCAATAATCGACTAACTACCTATTTTGTCTAAGTCTGGCTAGCAGGGTTGACAACTAGAAGTTGGCAGATTTTCATCAGTTTTAAGGAGCCATAGCTACCCACTAACAATGATCTTACTATGACTTCACATAGGTCTGGAGGGCCAATGTTCATTATGGTTGTGCTCTATTGTCATCCATGCTGAGTTTCTTTTTCATGCCAGATATAAGAGTAGCAGGAGACCCATCAGTTAACCTGTTGTTACAAGGTACTACTATTCCTGAGAACTGGTATTTCTGGATCTTCATTAAACAGACATGAAGATAAGACTTAGCAAACAGGAATGACTATTTCATTCCCTCTAGATTGAGCTGCTTTTTTGTAGACAGAGTGACTCACAACTATTTTAATTAACCTACCTTAAAGCATATGTTATGCACCCCAAAACCCTAACATGTAAATACCCACAGTTTCACTTTATTCTTTCTAATATTTGTACACACAAAATAATGGAGCTTACATCTGTCTTTTCCCATGTCATTTCATCAGGGTGGGAAAGTTTAAGGGAAAGACATGATGCTTGTCTGTGTAATATGCAGATAAACATGGAAGATAGGGAGGCAAGTAAATGAGGTGAAGTGTAAATGTGCAAGAAAGGGTGTGAGTTCTGGGGACAGTGAGGCTTCAAGAGAGCTGTGGGGTTTAAGTGATAAATAGAGAGAAGAATCTGAAGCTAAATTTAGGGATCTAAGCTAGAGAAGCCAACTAGCTAATAGCTACAAAAATAATTTTTGGGGATCAAAGAGATAGTACAGTAGGTAAGGCACTAGTATGTGGCCAATCTGAGTTTTATTTCTAGCACTTGAGCCTCACCAGGAGCAAGGAATAAGCATCATCAGATATGGCCTCAAAACAAAATATACACACATACACACTAAAGAAGGATATTGAGTAACTCACAAACTTGAGTTACCAGGTATATGTTATGACTGGAAATCTTACAAGGCGATGCTAGGCTGTAAGAAATTATAGCAAGTTATGCACAAAGAATAGTTTGGTCAATTTGACCACCTGTGCACCACCACCTGCACAATCTACCTCTTTCCACCTCTGCCATAAACCTGACAGGTGAACCCATGAACATTGGTAGATATAATTTCACACTGGTAATGAGATTGCTATTGAAACACTGTATGCCTGAAATAGCCCTACTATGAACAAATTTGTAAATAAGTGTTTTAATAAACTTAAATTTAACAAAAGTATACTGACATTTCATTTTTTAAAAAAGAATGATCCCTGAGCATAGAGCAAGAGTAAGCTCTGAGAACTGCTGGATGAGCCCCCCACCAAAATAAAAACAAACAAATAGAGCCAGGCATACCTGGCTGGATTCTAGATGTAACCAAAAAGGAAACTCTGGTGCTACCAATTTTTTTCTATGCCCATTTAAAGAAAAATATGATTTGAGTCTCAAAGAAACATTTAAGTACTGTGTATCATCTCTACCATGCCATGATTAAAAATGGTTTAATCTTTGGTGCCTGAGCTGTGGCATAATGGTAAGACACTTGTCTTGCTTTAGTAGACCTGATTTTATCCCATATGGTCCTCCATACCCCAGTAGGAGTGAGCTCAAAGCCAGGAGTAACCTCTGAGTATTGATGGCTGTGGCCCCAAAACAAAACAAAGCAAAAAGATGGTTTCATCACAAAACATGGCCTTGTCCAAGGACTCTTCTTGCTTGTTTTAAGAAGTTTGATGTTGAGGCCAGAGCAGTGGTGCAGCAGTAAGGCGTTTGCCTTGCATGCGTCTGACCTAGGATGGACGCGGTTCAAAACCCTGGTGTCCAATATGGTCCCCCAAACCAGGAGCGATTTCTGAGTGCATAACCAGGAGTAATCCCTGAGCATCACTGGGTGTGGCCAAAAAAAGAAGTTTGATGTTTTGGATGGAACATGTTTTTAGATAATGTTTTGTCTCACTTAGAGTTTCCTTTAGATACTATTTCTATCCTAACCTATATTTATTTAAAATTATAAGTAGTACCAGTCTAGTAATAAATACTTTAAGTAGCTGATAAGTATCATATAATTACTCCAACAATCATAGCATTAATTTTCTAGTGTATTTCCATCTTCAGAACATTAATTAAATAGACCTCAGGATAGTTGTAGAAGAAACTTGCCTATAGTGCGAAAACTCAGCATATAAATAAAACCATGGAGTGTTTCTAGAAGCTTCTCATCAAATTGTAGCATAATTACTTTTCCCTCTTCAAACCCCTTACAGGATAAAAGAAAAGGCAGGAAAGATAAAGAGGAAGAAAGAAATTAAGTACAGAGATGGCCAGATTCAGGTACCAAAGTGGCGAAATAATAATGGACAGACAGTAGCTACCTCCCAGTAAGAGAGCATGAGCAGCCCGAAGAGTTGAGGAAATTTAGTGGGACTAAGGGATCAGAAAGAATGTATGAGAAACCTTGAAGAATAAGGGGCAAATGATAAGAGCTTGAGTAAGGAATAAGAAGACCTTAGGGGGGAAGAGCTTTTTCTGGGGTGTGTGTGTGTGTGTGTGTGTGTGTGTGTGTGTGTGTGTGTGTGTGTGTGTGTGCCTCCTTCTATTTGGTCTATGTGGAATGTGACCTGCCCTGTCTTTCACCACTTTGAGAAAGAAATTTTGGAAAAACCACCCAAGACTGAGGTCCCAGGCTAACATTTGTGGGAACTGGCTGAAAGGGAGAAGGGTAGTAAGCACTAAGGGTTGGTCCTCTGGCTCCACTTCCTCCTTTCACAAGGCAAAGGCCAAAATTAAATAAAACAGGAATAATTGGGTGGTGGGGGGTGTAGGTGCAAAAATGGAAGTGGGGGTAAAGAATGGATTGTAGAAAGAGGGACTGGTAAAAGGCCATCATCAATTTAAAGGCTTCCACTGCCCCCACCGCCAGAGCTCTGGATAAGGCTTTCCCAATTTTAACTCCTTTTAGACTGATCACTTCACCTGCATACCTTTACATCTGTAGCACTCTACACTATACTCCAGAGGTAGGGGATGTCTCAGGAAATGAGTTCTTTGGGGAAAATTGCAACAGATCTGAAAAGTAAGTGTGATGTGTTGCCAAGCTAAACCATCTTTATTGGGTGTAGTAGAATTAATAAACAGAAAGAGTAAGACTTTGAAATCAGTGATGGGAGTAACCTGAAGTGATATGGGTAAAAGGCCACTGTTGAAGAAAACAGGTGATACTTAGAAAGGTGAGAACCTGAAATCACACATTCAAACACTGCAGAAAACTTCAGTGATAGCTTGGACATTAGAATTGGCTTATATCTGCCAGGAGCGATTTCTGAGCATGAAGCCAGGAGTAGCCCCTGAGCACTGCCGGGTGTGATCCAAAAACAAAACAAAATAACAACAACAACAACAAAAAAGAATTGGCTTATATTAGAGAACTGAAGAATCAGGCTGAGGTCTGATAAGACCTAAAGAGGTCAAGTTCCATAAAAGAGAAGTCAGTGAACAGAACAATTTAGAAAGTGGTAGGTTTAATGTTGATATCTCTATTACAATTGTCTCAGAAGAAGAAAAAAAAAAGAAAACATAATTTTTGTCATTAAAGAATTAAGAACATTCACCTTAGGGCTAGAGTGATATATAGAGGTTACGTAAGGCTCTTGCCTTGCATTCTGCTGACCTGGATTTCTCCCTGGCATTACAAATGGCTCCCTGAGCCCACCAGAAGTGGTTCCAGAAAGCAGAGCCAAGAGTAACCCTTGAGCACTGCAGAGTGTGACCCAAAACACAAATAATAATAAAAACATCCATCCCCAATCCTTGATATTTTGCATGTGTGTTTTTAGGATGTGGTAAAATTACGACTCTTTAAAAAATATTGACTTGTTGAGGCAATAGTTTTCAAGGCTCTACATACTTAGGTATTTTAGGGGTATAGTGTTACCACATCATGTCCACCACCAAAATGACTGTGTAACCTTTTGCCACTGTTCATAGAATCCTTCTCTTCCTATTCCCTTCCTATAAGTAAGCTTAGTTCTGTCCTCAGTTTAAGGGTTTGTTTTTATTACACTGTCTATTCCCTTGCCTTTTATTTTTAGGTTTGGGAGGATGGGATCCTGAACAGTGTTCATGGGTCTGTGGGTCACCCTTGCTGAATCTCAACCAACAGCCAACAGTTCAATTCAATGCATATAGTGCTCTGAAGGCTTCAGGGCCACTTTGGGATGTTCAGGGGCTTGAAGACTACACCAAACAATGTACTGGAAGCTATGTGATGCAAAAGATAGGACCTAGGTTGGGTGCATGATAGAAAGGGCATCCTAATTACTGTATTAAGTCCTAGTCACACTTAGTTTCTTCTTTTTTTCTTTTCTTTTCTTTTTTTTTTTTTTGTTTTTGTTTTTGGGTCACACCCGGCAGTGCTCAAGGGTTACTCCTGGCTCTTCACTCAGAAATCGCTCCTGGCAGGCTTAGGGGACCATATGGGACGCCGGGATTCAAACCACCGATCTTCTGCATAAAAGGCAAAAGCCATACCTCCATGCTATCTCTCCAGCCCCCACACTTTGTTTCTTTAGGTACCACAAATGAGTGAGATCATCTAGTATTTAGCTTTCTACTCTGGCTTATTTTATTTCATATAACATCCACCAATTCTATCATGCTGTAGCAAAGAGTGATATTTGGGGGTGAAGGAGGGATTTAAATGATACCCAGTAATCCTCAGGAACTATTCTTATATCTGTACTCATGGGTGCTCAGGGATTATACTGATGACTGGATCAGTTGTATTCAGGGCAAGTGCCTTGCCCTCTGCTTTAGAATTTCACACTTTTCAGCATCTCATTATGTGTGTACATCTTTCTTTTTTATCTACTTATTTTATAATAATAGTACAGCAATATGCATTGCTGTACAGATATCTTTCTTAATTAGTGTCTTTGTGTTCTTTTGCAGATACCTAGGAGTAGTATTCCTGAATCATATGTTAGCTCTATTTTGAATTCTTTTGAGAAATCCCTATATCTCTTCCATTAAGAATAGATCAGTTTATGCTTATCAAGGAATGCAGGTTCCTTTTTCTGTACATTCCTATAAGCACTTGCTTGTGGTTTTTTGGTATAGATATATTTCTATGATCTGATATAATGTGATATGTGTGATAATTCTCCTTGTGTTGCTTTGATTTTCATTTCTTAATAATTGATATTGAAAAATAATTGATATCAATTGATCATAATCATTTTCACGTGCTTATTGGTCATTTGTATTTTATCTTTGGAGAAATGTTTATTAAGATATCCTGACTTTTTATGTCATTGCTTGGGTTTTCTTTGTTGTTTTATGTATGCTTTATTTTTTGTGACTATTAAATCTTTGTCAGAGTATTTTTGCAAGTATATTCTTTAATTTAGTAAAATGTCTACTTGTTTAAATCATTTCTTTTATAGTGAAGAGTCTTTTTACTCAGATGTAATTCTATTTGTTTATTTTGCTTTTGTTTTCCTTGCTAATGAAATAGAAGCACTGACAATTCTGCTCACATTTTCTTCAATTAACTTTATGATGTGGGGTCTAACATCTAAGTTTTTAATTCATTTTTAGTTAACTTTTATGCAGGGGAAGATATAGTAGTTTATCTGGCTCTGCTTTTTTCCCCTAGCATCATTTAATAAAGAGAATTTCTTGATTCTATTTCATCTTCTTTACTCCTTTGTACTAAATTAACTATCCACATAGATAAGGATTTACCTCTAGTTTCTCATTTCCATAAAATCCATTTAGCTGGATTTTTTTTTAGTTTTCAAAGTGACAAAAATTTGCAGTGCAAATACAAGAATATAATACATGTTTGATTACAATATACCTCATATTTTAAATTCTGAGAGGCCTGGAATGATAGTACTATGGGCAGGGAACATGTATTAGGACAAACCAGTTTAAATCTCAAATACTGAATATAGACCCTCTCCAAACCTTGTCATGAGTGGTTCCTGAGTGCACAACCAGGAGAATGTATTAGGCACCTCCAGGTGAGGCCCCCCAAACCAGACAATAATATTAAATCCTGAGAGATACAAGACAAAAATTACTAATTGTCATAAATCATAAAAATATGAGACAAGACTCATCCCAAGAAACTGAGGCAGATAAAGAATCACAGCAGGGTCCTCTTTGATACTCAGAGGAGCCATTTTTGTACCCAGGTCAGTGTGTTTTATGAAGAGGATGTCTGCTCTATTTTGTTCCATTGCCACGTATTTCTTCCAACTAATGAGCCTCACTGCAATATATAATAAAACCACCATAAGCAAAAGTAACAATGGGAAAGTAACACAGAACTGCAATACAGCAAGCAAAGATGTTAGTTCTGAAAATCTGACCAGCAACAGCCAACTAAATAGACTATGTGACTATTAAGGAGGAGTTGTTGAGGATGTTCAGGGAACTCAAAGAAACCATGGGCAGACAGTTAATAGTACTCAAACGGATATGAAGGCAGAAATAGGATGCTACAGACAGAAATGACTAAATTGGGGACCGGAGAGACAGCATGGAGTTAAGGCATTTGCCTTTCATGCAGAAGGTCGGTGGTTTGAATCCCGGCATCCCATATGGTCCCCTGAGCCTGCCAGGAGCGATTTCTGAACATTAGAGCCAGGAGTAACCCCTGAGCGCTGCTGGGTATGACCCAAAACAAAACAAAACAAAACAAAACAAAAAAAGAAATGACTAAATTGAAGAACTTGGTGAAATGAAAAACTCACTAGAAAACCTCACAAGCAAAGTAACGGTTACTAATAAAATCAGTGAACTCGAAGATGAGCTGCATAACACCTCCAGACAACAAGAGAAAATAGAAAAGCATCTTAAAATTAATGAAAAGCTGACAAAAGAACTTTGGGATTCATTCAAAAGGAACAACATAAGAATCACCAGCATCCTAAAGGACCAGAAAGACAACTCCTATGAAGAAGCAAAGCTAAAGTCATCATTGCCGAGAAGTTCCCAGAACTGGAGGAGAGGGTAGGTAACCACATGATAGATACCCAAAAGGAGTTCAAAAAATACTCCAAGACACATCATACTCAGACTTATGAAAACCATAGAGATAGAATACTGAAAGCAACAAAATCAAAGAAGGGAAACACATAAAAAGGAGCATCCTTAAGATTTACAACTTATTTACCAAAATCAACTCTCCTCCATCTAACATTATGCACAAAAGTCAAATCCAAATAGCTTAAAGACTGATATCAGACCTGAAACCATAAGATATATAGAAGAAAATGTAGGTAAAGTACTCCATGACATTAAGATTAAAGGTATCTTCAAGGAAGAAACAGCACTCTCCAAACAAATGGAAGCAGAGATAAACAAATGGGACTACATGAAATTTAGATGCTTCTGCACCTCAAAGGAAATAGTGACTAGGGTACAAAAACTACCCACAGAATGGGAGAAACTATTCACCCAAAACTCATCAGATAAGGGGCTAATATCTAAGATATACAAGGTACTGACAGAACTTTACAAGAAAAAAAAATCTAATCCCATCAAAAAACGTGAAGAAGAAATGAACAGACATTTCTTCAAAGAAGAAATACAGATGGCTGGAAAGCTTATGAAAGAAATGCTTCGCATCACTAATCATTAGGGAGATTCAAATCAAAACAAAAATGAGGTACCATTTCAAGCTACAGACATTGGTACACATCACAAAGAACAATAACAATTAGTGCTTGCTGGGATGTGGAGAGAAACGAACTCTCATTCACTGCAGAGAGGAAATGGACTCTTATTAGCTGCTGGTGGGAATGCTGTCTAGTGAAGCCTTTCTGAAAAACAATATGGATATTCCTCACAAAACTGGATATTGAGCTCCCATGTAATCCAGCAATACCACACCTACGGATATAATCTAGGAACACAAAAACACAATACAAGATGTCCTCTGCACACCTATATTCATTGCAGTGTTATTTACAATAGCCAGAATCTGAAAACAACCCAGATGCCCGACAACAGATGAGTGGCTAAAGAAACTTTGGTATATCTACACCATGGACTACTATGCAGCCACCAAGAAAAATGAAATCATGAATTTTTTCCTAAACATGGATGGACATGGAGACTATTATACTGAGTGAATTGAATCATAATGAAAGGGATATACATAGAATATTGCTACTCATCTGTGGGATGTAAGACAAATAAAAGACAGTATGTATTGTAGTAATATCCAGAACAATAAAGATGAGGACTGAAAGGAAGAGTGGTGAGCACAGTTAGAGCACTAACTGCACTGACAACTACCATGATAATAATGATAGTGAGAGAGCGAGGTAGAACACCTGTCTTGAAGACAGATAGGGGTTGGGGAGGAGGGAAATGGGAAACATTGGTGGCAGAAAAGTTACACTGGTGAAGGGTGGTGTACATTCAATAACTGAGACTCAACTATGAACATTTTTGTAACCATAGTGCTTAAATAAAGAAATTATTAAAGAAAAGTGTCTTTTTGATGTTTAGATAAAGGCAGAGAGGTGCAAGGAGTAAAACAGAAGGAAAACTGAGGACATTGGTGATAGGAAATGTGCACTAGTGAAGGCATGGGTGTTTGATATTGTCTGACTGAAATTTAATCATGAAAAACTTTATAACTGTATCTCATGGTGATTCAATTAAAAATTTATTTTAAAAACTATGAGGTGAATTCAGAGGAAGCACACAGAGGTTTAACACATATGCCTTGAAAGCCTGTGGTTATAAACTTAAATTCCTGGTGTCCCATGTGTTTTGTTCTGCTGTTTGAGTTTAGCAGCTTTTCTCTCACTGCTCCCTGTGCTGCAAATATATCCAGATGCACCACAACCAAGTGTATATCAGCACCAAAGTAGAAAACAATTCCCAGAGAGCACCACAACTAAAATGAGATGTGTGAACCCCACAGGCAGGAAGCACAATCTCTTCTGAGCATATGGTTGAGCACCGCTGTGACTTCCAGAAAGCAACACAACCATAACTTGTGTGCCAACTAAGATTTCTTACCCCAGAGAGCCCATATGCAAGGACCACAACTAAGGGACTGTACACTTCAGTGAGCTCCACACCAGGTGTGCAAGCATCTCAAGCTCATGTGCAACACCCAGCAAGTGGCAAAGCTAAAAATGTGCAAGGCTCTCAGTCAGGTGTGTAAAACTCTAGTCCTTATATCAACAGCATGATCAGCATCAAAGGGAAGGGTAGAAAGGGATCAACAAATGAATATTTATATATATATATATATAATATATATATAATTTAATTCGACTTAAACAAAACAAACAAAAAACTTTTTTGTTTGTTTTAGTGACACACAAGATGGTGTGTAGGGGCTATTCCTGGCTCCATGTTCAGTAGTGACCCCTGGTGGTTCTCATGTATGATGAGAATCATGTATGATGTCATAGATCACAACCAGGATCATGGCTTGATTCATTCAAACCAGGCAAGTGCCTTATATTATGTACTGTCTCTCTAGCCCTGAAGTAAACTTTTTCTTTTTTGGTTTTTGGGCCACACCTGACTATTCCTGGCTCTGCACTCAGAAATCGCTCCTGGCAAGCTTGGGAGACCATCTGGGATGCAGGGAATTGAATTCCCCTCCATCCTGGGTAGGCCAACTGCAAGGCAAATACCCTACTGTTATGCTATCATTCTGGCTCCCTAAAGTAAACATTTTTAAAGACACAATATAGGGGCCAGAGAGATAGCATGGAGGTAAGGCTTTTGCCTTTCATGCAGAAGGACGGTGGTTCGAATTCCGGCATCCCATATGGTTCCCCATCCCTGCCAGGAGCAATTTCTGAGCATGGAGTCAGGAGTGACTCCTGAGCACTGCTGGGTGTGGACCCCCTCCCCCCAAAAAAGACACAATATAACTAAGTTGGATAGTACATAAACTTTGAGTGAAACATCTTGACATAAATGGATCTTGGAAGCATCTTGGAAACATATCTGACTTGATTCCAGTTCCTGTGAAAGTTATCAGAACAGCACTTTGCAAAATGTGTTCTTTGAAACACTTGCTCTTCATGAGAATCTTGCTGTTGCACAATAAAAGTAATAAAGGTGTACTGGAATTTGACTATATTTTGATGGCCAAACATCTGAACCTCATTTCTACAACCTAGGGGAATTTCTATTACATTAACTACCACTAGAAGTAGATTTCCTTTCACTACAAACACAGAACATTGTGTCCCTATGTTCTCATCCCTGCTTTACCCCCAACTTGCTGTAAATTCATTTATGGGTATGTGGCCTCAGAGTTATCAGTCAGATCGTCTTTTTTTCCAGACCTTAAACCAATACTACTGAAAAGGGTCTAGTCGTTGAGCAAAAGCGAGCAGCATGGAAGATAGTCATGGCAATCAGGTGGTGGCACTAAAAACTTTAAATGTCTTGTTATTGTTTTTAAAACACAACCTCTCTAACTTTGAGATTATTTGTGATTATCATGGCCCCTTTTACACACCCCCTGCACTAATACAATTTTTTCTTAATTATTTAAACATTCCTATTATATGCAATGAGGAGCTCAATGTGCTGATTCCTATATAAATGGAGAAGTTTTACTTAAATGCAATCCAATCTCATACAATTACAAAATGATTACTGGGAGAAATCTACATTGTAATAATATCAATTAGCAATAAAAATAGGGAGGAGTTTCAGAAGACAAGCAAGAAACTAGTGGCATTTAGAGTCCAGAGTTTACCTTAGGAGTCAGCCTGTCAGGAAGGGAAGTGCTGCTTCTCCTTACAAAGCTTCTGTCTGTGGTTCCAAACTTTTAAGATCAGGGTCCCCACTGGTAAGGCATCCAAATATGTCTCTGATTAAATTATTTTATTTCCTTGTACCTAACTGCAGTGGTGTACTATCAGTCACTTGTTAATTTGGGAGGCTTGGTCTCTTGGTATATCAATACTTTGATTTATTATTCTTCCATGCTTGTTTGTCAGATTTCTTACAAACAAGCGGTGGCCCTCACATGAAAATAGTGGTTGGTGACTCTATTTTAGTTACACTTATTTCTTCATTTGGTAAGTAACATTATTACAACACATATAACATTGTTTCCTATTGTTCCTCTATCTCCTCCTCACTCCCTATGACTTGTCCTACTTCCATCCTGTGATGGTTCCTTTCTTGGGATGTTTCTTTTGCTGTTTTCCTTCTTGATTCTTGCTCATCCTTTGGGAAAACAATCCCCCTGGAAATCTGTACACTTTCACAGAAACTTAAAAATTCATGAAGTTACTTGCTTAATTGGCATTCATTATGCAAACCTGTGGAGGTTCTGTGATATGTGAGGCCAGTGACTATGTCTATGTTACTTAGAAAGGTGGTTCCCATATTCAGAACTCATCCCCCACCCATTCTTCCTAGGTAACTTGACCTTACCTGCAAGACCCCGCCCATTCCTGGGAGGGGTCTTGGAAAAGGTAGATAAAGCCTTTGACCGAGGAGATTAGGCTCTCTGCTCTTTTGGCCAGCATGGAGGTCAAAGGGAAGATGGCTCACAGGAGTTAAGATGCAGGGCTAGCTAAGAATAGCAAATGCTTAAAAGGTTATGATATAGGCCACACATGTGGTGGATAGGGCATGAATGAAGTTGATGCTTCCTGATGCCTGTCTCTGGATGAGTCTAATTCCACCGTTCAACTAAACCTGGGACCCTCCAGCTGAATGGGGATTGCGGAGCCACGTGGCCTGGGATGGCAGAGAAAAATCCCTCCATCCATCCTTCACTATCCAGCACCATCGTTAATTATTTGATTCTACATTCATGAAGTTACTTGCTTAATTGGCATTCATTATGCAAACCTGTGGAGGTTCTGTGATATGTGAGGCCAGTGACTATGTCTATGTTACTTAGAAAGATGGTTCCCATATTCAGAACAATTCCTAGCACAAGATAGTCCAATATTCATTAAGTGAACAAACTCCATCCTGAAAGAACTAAAATCTAACCTGTGCCATTTTTTATGGTCACCAATCATTCTCTTTCATCAGTGTTATGAAGTATTTTACAGTGTTATACAGACCATAAACTAAAAGAAAAACTTATATGAATGTTTCTGTCTAGATTACTACTGACAAAATGAAGTTGCTACGAGGTCTGTTAAGTATGCCTTGTAGGAAAATGTACTGCAGCCAGGCGTATACAAATACAGTGATGAGATATTGTACCCAACCCAGGTGCACTGTAGTGCATCCGTGTTACAAGTTGTTCTGAACATTTCCTAGTTCAGCATTGGCCCTAAAAACTACAGAGTACTGCGGGGGTAGCCCTAATGAACTTTGGTGTCACAGGGCCAGAGCAGCATCACCTGCTATAACTTTTACAGATGGATGAAGATTACCAGGGCCTTCTAAGCTCCATTACTTAAGAGCCCCAACCCACCACAGTGTTCAGAATAAGAATTTCTGAGTCTAAAACATTTATGGATTAAATAACTCCCAAGAATAACTACTTTCAGTGAGATGAATGAGCCAAGCTGTGAAAGAAAACTTAATATCTTTTCTAATATTGACTGTGTAAACTTCTCCTTACCGGGGTGATCAGACTTATATGTGTCTCCACTCATGACCAACTGCCAATAGCTAATTGATGGGTGACTGTGGAGAAGTGGAAAAGCTCTGCTGAGCTCACAAAACACCATCCAACATTTCATTGTCTAAGGAAGTAGAGTTCACGTATCACCACTAACATTCTACAGTTAAGGAATCTGAGGCACAGAGATGTCAGTGATTTGTCCAAGGCCACCCACCAAGCAAATATTGGTGCCAGAAATAAAATTTAGCTATATATACCTTTCTTCACTTCAGCATATACTCACAGAAGATGGTTTTCCAAGACTAAATGAAGCCGAGGACATTTCAGTCATATTGTAATCACAGGAATCATTATAATGCTTAATTTAAAATTAAAAAAGAAATCTGGAATTAAACCAACTGAAGCAGTTACAAAACCCAGGATGAAATGCTTCAATGAATCAGACTTTCTGTCCTTTAATTAGAAAGAAATTGAGAAGTAAAGACTGTTTTCATCACAGGCAGCTGTTTCCATACACCATTTAGAGTGAAATTTCTCAGCTGAGTCAATATGAGTGTCTGTGGCAAGCTGGAGATTAGTTTATGATCAATGAAAGAGCCAGAGTTTTGAAGAATGATTTTATAACTTAAAAATGCTACTAATCATAGGGGCCGGAGAGATACCATGGAGGTTAAGCATTTGCCTTGCATGCAGAAGGTCAGTGGTTAGAATCTGGGCATCCCATATGGTCCCCCGAGCCTGCCAGGAGTGATTTCTGAGAGTAGAGCCAGGAGTAAACCCTGAGCACTGCCAGGTGTGACCCATAAAATAAAAATGCTATTAATCCAATGTCAGATGTTGATATACGTATCCCTCAAATATGCACTGAAATCCTAAGCCTTGGGACTTGTGAATGTGACCTTAATTGGTAGCAAAATCTTTTAAAATAAAGTGGTTAGGATGAGGCCATTAGGTGGCATCTAATCTAACATGACCAAAGGCCTTAAAATAAGGGGAAAGTTCAGGAGAACAGCCTGAACTTTGAGACACTGAGAACTGCACAGAGCAGAGAAGAGAATAAGGCAGCTTCAAGCCAAGGCAAACCAGAGATTTCTGGTCAACCAGGAGTAAGGATGAGGCAAGCTTACTCAAAATCTTAGCAGGACCATTGTGTGAGTAAATGCCTGCTTTCAGAGTACTAATCCCTAGAATTGTGAGAGAATACATTTCTGTTATTTTCATCTGTCTGGTTGGTAGGAGTTCATTATGACAGCCCTAAGAAACAAATATCTCTAATAACACAGAATTAAGCTATCACATTACTGTTCACTATAGTCCCAGCTTCATCTGGATCCTCATAAGAAGAAGCATATTCCTTTCCAAGAGTAAAGCAATAAAGGGGGAAATGAGCCATGTTAATGATACCAAAGCTAATGCATAGTTCTGTGGCTGGCTCAGAAGAGAAAAAAATATGTTATGACAAAAATATGCCCAAAAAGCAATAAAACAGCCTAAGCGCTAAGCATTTGCTACAGCCCCAAATAACAATCTATATAAAATGAGCTTGTCACTCAGAAGTGGGAAAACACAAAGACTAGCATGACATTGCATCTTCTTCTTTTTATTCTTTTGCAATACTTCACACTTAGACTCTTAGCCTTAAGAATATTGCTTTCTGGGGCCGGAGAGATAGCATGGAAGGTAAGGCATTTGCCTTTCATGCAGAAGGTCATCGGTTCAAATCCCAGCATCCCATATGGTCCCCCGTGCCTGCCAGGAGCAATTTCTGAGCCTGGAGCCAGGAGTAACCCCTGAGCACTGCCGGGTGTAACCCAAAAAACCAATAAATAAATAAATAAATAAATAAATAAATAAATAAATAAATAAATAAATAAATAAATAAATAAATAAATAAAAAGAATATTGCTTTCTGGGGCCAGAGAGATAGCATGGAGGTAAGGTAAGATGTAGAAGGATGGTGGTTCGAATTCCGGCATCCCATATGGTCCCCCGAGCCTGCCAGGAGCACTTTCTGAGTGAAGAGCCAGGAGTAACCCCTGAGCACTGCCGGGTGTGACCCAGCAAGCAAAAAAAATAAAAGAATATTACTTTCTTATGTAGCAAACCATGTAAAAAATACCTCAACTCTGAACCAAGTGAGCTGGACACATGCTTAACATGCAGATGGCCCACTTCAATCCCTAATACCACATGGTCCCTCAGTCACTAGAAGTAGTCCACAAGCACTGAGCTGGGGGTAGCCACCTAGTTCCTCAAGCAAAACAAAACATTAAATACCTCAGATGAAACAAACAAACAAAAAATAAGACAGTATTCTCTATTTGCCCTCATCACCCTGGTTCTTGTTCTCTTCTTTCATCTCCAAAGTCAGTACTTTGGTGAGACATTTCATCAGAGATCGTGATTTCTGTAATTTTACCAGCAGGTTCTGGCTGGTATCTTTTCTCTACTGCTTGTTTAGAGGGTAGTTATAAGTCAAACACTCTGAAGATAGAGACAGTGTCTCTCTCTGGAGCAAAGAAAGACCAGGATTACTGCCATGATAAAAGATGTAGTTTCCTTTTTGTTTTGTTTTGTTTTATTTTGAGGCCACACCCGGTGGTGCTCAGTAGTTACTACTCCTGGCTCTGCACTCAGAAATCATTCCTGGCTGGGGGGATCATAGGGATTCTGGAGATCGAACCCTGTTCTATCCTAGGTTGGCCGTGTGCAAGTCAAATGCCTTATCACTGTTCTACCACTCCGGCCCCAGATATAGTTTCTTTAAGCTGCTGAAGCCCTGTAAGTGGGTCTGTAGGCTTCTAGAAGTCTGAGCACACTCACATCACTTGTGAGACCAAAGGCAAATAGAACAGGGGTCAATGTGCAGTTGCTTAGGTTGTTTCATGACCAGAGTAACAGTCTCATTTCTAAATCAAGAATCTCATGTCTGGGGCCGGGAAGGTGGCGCTAGAGGTAAGGTGTCTGCCTTGCAAGCGCTAGCCAAGGAACAGACCACGGTTCGATCCCCCGGCGTCCCATATGGCCCCCCCAAGCCAGGGGCGATTTCTGAGCACATAGCCAGGAGTAACCCCTGAGCATCAAACGTGTGTGGCCCAAAAACCAAAAAAAAAAAAAAAAAAGAAAAAAAAGAATCTCATGTCTTCACTGGATTGAAATTGTGACTTTGAAATCCATAAACTTAACTTTGGTGTGTATCCATGTATAAATGGATATTTCCATGTAAAAAAGATTTACTAAAGACACACAGCAGTATTTTAGCTTCTTTTGCACATTATGTAAATGGTAGCAGGCATATTTATTGTTCAGCAACCTGGTCTTTTTTCCATTTATCTTCAGTTAATTTATATTCTAATTAATTCATTTTCATCCCTGAATAGCATTTCACAGTATGAATAAAATGGACCTGTTTATATTCTAGCTTCTTTTGCTTATTTTTAGGTTTTATTATCATAACCAATATTTGCAATGAACATTCTTCTTCATGAGTCAATGTATATGTAAGCTAGTCTTTCTTATATATAAAGCTGGGAGTGGAAAGGATAGAGTGTAATGTGAATTCATCTTTATCTTTAGTAGATATTGCAAATTTGCTTTCTAAAGTGGTTATACCAAATAATATTTCCTTTGAGTATTTTTTGTTTTGATTTGTGATACATGAGATTAACATTTTCTGAGGAAAAAGTTGATATTTCTCTATATATATTTATCTATATCTATTTATATATGTATCATTAGATCTATTTCTATATATATTTCTACATCTATCTATTTCTCTATCTTTGCAAAGACTATAAAACCTGTACTATACCAAACTATGAAGTTTGGTAAAGACATAAAAGAAAAAAGAGGCGGTGGGGAGAAAAAGAAAAGGATAAGACCAAAGAACTGGGGAAGGGGATGCAGAAAAATAGTACAGCAGGTAGGACATTTGCCTGTAACCAAACTGGGTTCCATATCTGGCACCCTGATCCAGGCAGGAGTAATTCCTGAGTACAGAGCCAGGAGTAAACCCTGAGCATTGTCATGTATGACCCAAAGCCAAAACAAATAAAAGGAAACCAAAGAACCTAAATATCTTAAAATAGATGCACCCACTAAATTTGACAGTTACTTTATCTGATGAAGAAAGTAGCCATTATCAAATACAAAAAATAATATTAGCAAAAACAATATTCATCTGTTGTGTCTTCTAACTTAGCCTACTACTTTGTTGTTTTAGCTAAAACAAACTAGATTTTGTGTTAAACTGAGTTTCATAAATCCTTTTATGTGACAGAATTATATTACTTACAATTTTCAACATTTCCCTCTTGACAGATTCTATGAGATTAAAAAGGGAGTTTCTAAGCATTAAAGCATTCATAACATGATTTATATAATTTCAAAGATAGCAGTACTAAAGTCATTCTCTTAGCTATGATGCAATTTCATGATGGAGGAAATCTAGAAAGAAAGATATATGTAATAAAAGATCTATGTAATAAAAATGCTCTTGTTTGCATGACAGTAGGAAGATTCAATATGAGGTGGAAACCTGCTTTAAGAATGGTCTGTCATGGAAGGTACCAGGAAAATGGACAGTGATAGATGAATATTGTTACTTTGGTGATGTGTATAAATTCAACATAAATTAAACAAAAAAATGTGTGAATTACACTCTTAAGTCAATGCTACTTCAAGTTTGAAAATGAATAAACTATTCTAAGGTATAAGAAATTTGTTTTCAAACACTTTACTGTTGCAATTGTAATTCAATTTTAAGCAAAACAAAATCACAACAGTACTCTTTGTCCTTTCCTTGGGGTAATGCATTATCTGTTCATCTTGAAAAAATTATGTAGTGCCTTCCATCTACTACACTAATTTTCTTTGCATTTAATTTTTACATTAACTAAGTTTGATGTTACCTTAATTGTTAAAATTATTATACAATAATAAAAATATAAGTGGATTACAAGAGCCAGACCAATAATAATGTAAAATAAGATAAATGTGGCAGGTATCCTTCTGTGCTGCTCTTTCTTGTGTGTCCTTTCTCCTAGCCCAATTCAACCCTACTATACACTATAACTTACAGACATGCTGGTGACATCTGTGATCTTATGGTTATGCAACTTGTATTAATGAGAAATTGGTGAGATTCTGACTTGCAAGGTCCTTCACTAGATAGTATTTCTTTTTTGGAACTATCATACTCAAAGTGCAGGCATCACTCTATTTCCATTAGAAGCTTTAGGCATGCTTACTAAAATGTATTTGCAGGTAGTAATGCAAGGTGAGAACCTCATGAGGTTCTGTGCTCTTTTTCCAATCCAATGCATATTTTAAGTTCTAGTACTTATTTGCTGAATCAGAAATGCTGAGAATGAACTTGAGAGGCTGGAATGTACAATAAGTGTAAAATATAGACTGATTTATTTGGCAGGATGGGGCAGTTTTTAGAAAACTTTCTCAAAAGATTGTTTTAGGAATGAGATTACCCAAATGCCCTTTCATTAGGGAGAAAGACCCTTTAAGAAATAGCAAATAATTGAGCATGACAAGATAGTAGTGGACTAACAGGAAATGGTGCTAGAGAGAAGACAGAAGAAATGAAAAAGTGCCATGGATAACCAACTCAAAGGAAGGGGAAAATGACACTTTTGTAAATGATGTTTGTAAAGTTAAAGTATTATACAGAAAAAGATAAAATTAAGACTGGGTTTGTAACTCAAATAATAGAGTACATGCTTTGCATGTGCAAGACCCTGGTTTCAACTTCGCATGCTACATGACCCACAAAACAACAGATGTCCTCTGTCTCCAAAAACATGGTTCCTCAAATATTACAGTCCATTCCCAAACACTGTCCAAAGCAGCACCTATAACAATATTTTTGGGGGCTGGAGAGATAGCACAGCAGTGTTTGCCTTGCAAGCAGCTGACCTAGGACCTAAGGTGGTTGGTTTGAATCCCGGCATCCCATATGGTCCCCCATGCCTGCCAGGGGCTATTTCTGAGCAGATAGCCAGGAGTAACCCCTGAGCACTGCCAGGTGTGGCCCAAAAACAAACAAAAAAAATATAGAAAAACAAAAAACAAAACAAAAAAACAATATTTTTTAAAGTAAAATTTAAATCACTTTTTTTGTTTGTCTTTGGACCTCACTTGATGATGCTTAGGAGTTACACCTGGTTTTATACTAAGGAATTGTTCCTAGTGGTGCTTAGAGGGTCTTATACTATGTCATGGAACAAACCCAGGTTGGCCAAGTATAAATGAAATACCCTAATCACTATACTATCACTCTGGCCATTAAAAGCTTTCTTTATAATACTATATATTGGCATTAATTAAAAGAAATAAAAATTTAATATTCAAAAATTTGAAACCATAAAATAGTAGAAGAAAATGTAGCTATTTCCCTAGTAAGCTAGAGTGATGACGATTATCTTGACTCTGACTCAGTATCCAGGAAGAAAGCTTAGAGAAGCTTAGCTACTTGAATGTAATCAGGCTTTCAGTTCCATCAGTTTGATCCCTGGTACCACATGTGGTTTCCTGAGCACAAAACCTAGAGTAAGCCTAAGTATTCCTGGGTGTAGTTCAAACACCATCACCCTCATTGTCAAAATAACTAAAAAAAAAAAAAAAAAAGAAAAGAAAAGAAAAATGAAAATTGTTCATTAACACAGGGTACCATTAGCAAAATCTAGAAGGTAGATATTTCAGATTTGTGCTGTTGCTTTATAACTTGCTTTAACAAGTGAGGGATGAGGAAAAGAACATCTTTAGATTAAAAGAAACTCAAATACAATTTGTAGTTCTTACTTTCAACTTTTTGGGGAGGGTTGAGGAAGTCATATTAGGTGATGTTATGGCTTACTCTTAGCTCTATGCCCAGAGATCACTTTTGCAGAGCTCAAGGGATCAGATGGGGTGTCAGGGATTGAACGAAGGTCATCTGCATACAAGGCAAGTGCCCTAATTTCTGCACTATCTCCCCAGTTCTGTAACCATTTTTTAAATTTGTTTTTGTTTTGGAGCCACACCTAGCAGTGCTCAAAATTCACCTTTGGCTTCATGCTCAGGGATTACTCTGGGTGAGTTCAAAGGACTGAAATGGTGCTAGGATCCAAACTGGGCTGGTCATATGCAACATGTATGAGAATAGGAGTTATAAAGGAAACAAAATAGTACCTTTGTAACAATTATTAAAGCTAGATTGCAAGTATATAAGAAATGTATTATTATATTTTTGTTACCTGAAGGAAAATCTAAGCAGTTCCATAGATGCAAAAGGTCTTTTCAGCAGGATATTGCTAAGACAGTCATCTAAAGAGTCACTGTCCTAGGTAGGAAAATACTTGAGAGGAATTGTCAATAAAATAAAGCACTGAAGTATGAGCATGTGGACAGAAAATGTGAGTGTGGGCAGAAGGATCTGAATATGGACTCGCTAGAAACAGAAACAACAGAAGTTATAATCTATTGAGATTGAGCTTCAGGTTTCAGACTTAGGTGAATGGCTGCACTGTGAAGTCATTCATGAACATTGTTCAGACATTTTAAAGAAATTAAGACACATAGAGTTTGAGGGAAGTGTGGAAAACTGGAGACTTGGATAGGGTTTTTGGCAGTTATGTTCTGTAGCATCATTTCCGTGGAAACAATGTGTAGGCTGAAGAAAACAGTCCCTTCCTAGCATGCATTTCTTATCAAATTAATAAATTACTCTTGAACTTCTTTAACATTAAAACAGGAAAGTAACTTAATCAAAGAAAATTATAGAAGATAATAAAATAGTAACAAAACTATGCTGCCTGGATTCTTCTAAAAGTCCCTTTTGAATGTATGATTCGGTCATTAAGGATTAATAATAGAATTTCTTTATTTTATTTGTTTTGCCATACTAAAGAGCTTTTCAAGGTATACTAAGGCTTTCCTGCAGTAGAGGAAATCTCATGTAAAAGAGAATTTCATTTATTCTTTTTTTTTTTTTAGTTTGCCTTCTATTTTTTCCATGTGGGTTATGGTAATCAAAAATAAAGGAAGGGGCCAGCTGTTCCATCTCCCGGCATTCCATATGTTCCCCCAAACCAGGAGCAACTTCTGAGCGCATAGCCAGGAGTAACCCCTGAGCATCACCGGCTGTGGCCCAAAAACCAAATAAAATAAAATAAAGGAAAATAGCAAAAACATCCAGGTTCACAGTTCAATTTCTTGTCTTTTAAAGAACCAGGATACTAACTTTTAGACTGACATGATTTTAAAAAAGCATTTTGTATCAAGTATTGGTTTATGCATTTGAGCAGGTAGAAGAGAAAAATGATCAACCTCTTTGGTACTTGTTGCTTGGGAAGCATCAGGTCATCTGGTGGACTTAAACAAAGTAACATTTTGGTTTGAAGCACAAAATGATTTTTCCCAAATAAAATTAAGGTTTGCCAGTAACTGAGGTATTGAAGTTTTTGTAGGCCTGTTTATTTTAACTACAATATTAAAATCTTTAGCACTTATCTCAAACAAGAAAAATCTCTTTCTGGTGATTTCTATTGAGTGACAATGTTGAGATCTACTGTGCTTATGATGTGAGTAAAAAAAAGACATTAGCATTCTCAGAAACAAAAGTGAGGGACAAGTTTTTCAAAACTTTGGATAACAACTCTTCTATAGGTATGTGCACTAAGTGATGTTGCATTACTTTTCTTGCTGATACACAGGTGAATGCTGTGAGAGTTTATGTGAACAGTTCCACAGAGAATCTTGACTACCCAGTCCTTGTCATGGTTCGCCAACAGAAAGCAGTATTATCCTGGCAGGTGCCACTTCTCTTCCAAGGACTGTGAGTAGACTTTTTTTTCTGGACAACTTTATTTGGTTTCTTTCAATGTCCTAGACCTAGACCTTCATTGGTCTTTTCTCTTGTGAATGGAGAAATAAGACATTCAGAATATTTATAGTTGTATCCTTATGTACAAGACACAACTTGCAGTAGCCTACCCAGATGCTGCCATATTTGATGTTCAGAAACACTCTTTCCCTAGATTGGTAGTAAATCATAGAACTTCTGTTATTTTAATTTTTTTTCAGAATTGGTTTTGTTAGTGAGTCATTGATTTGAGACAAGTCTAAGCCAATTTAATGATGACTCTTCCATTGTTCAAAATGCTCACTGAGTAGTATTTTCTCACTTTATGGTAATACTATGTGATAAATGACGAGGATGTAATAGTGGGTAAAGGGAAGGAATCCCTACCCTCAGAGATTTTTTTTGAGGGGGTCACACCTGATGGCACTCAGGGGTTCCTCCTGGCTCTATGCTTAGAAATCACTTCTGGCTCAGGGGACCATATGGGATGAAACCTGCGTCTGTCCTGGGTCAGCCACATCAAAGGCAAATGTTTTAATGTTGTGCAACCATTCTGGCCCACCCTCATAGGTTTTACGTTTCCACAGAGGTAATGGTGCACAGTGCAAACAAAAAATTAGAAATAATATTAACATGCGTGTAGTATAGTACTAAATAAATAATTTTTAAAGACTGATAAATTTGAGGATTAACTTATTACAAGAGTCTTGACTTGGATTATTGAATTATATTTATATACCATTGGACAAAAGCTTGAAACATAGAGAAATTGAATGAACTGGTTGTTTTATCTGGATAGTTCTTCTGTTAAAATTGATACTTATCCACAAAATTAAGATAATTTAAAAATGGTTCCTTGTAAACACACTATAATTCAACATAACGTAGACACAACTTAAATTGGTCAACAATAATCTCCCAACTATTCTGACTCTAAAATCAATACATCAAGATCAGCCTAAAATTTTAAAGATAAAAACTTGAAAGCAAAGTTGGGGAAAGGGAAATGCAGCCATCTTTTTTGCTGACTTGTTCAATGAATCTTTTTCATTCTCACTGGTTCTTCCCTCCATTGACTGCTACAGATACCAGAGGAGCTACAACTACCAGGAAGTGAGTCGTACCTTATGTCCCTCAGAAGCAACCAATGAAACAGGACCTCTGCAGCAACTAATATTTGTAGATGTAGCTTCCATGTCACCCCTGGGTGCACACTACAAACTGCTGGTTACCAAGATCAAGCACTTCCAGCTGCAGTAAGCAGGACCCATGTGGCCCATCTCTGTGCATTTGTCCACTCTTCCTATGCCTGTGCATGCACACTCCCACTTTCTCCTACAGATTAAACTTCAGATAAAAAAATATCCACTTGGTATATTTTCTAGTACCTTTTGACTTTTATGTTGTAGAGTATCTATTCTCAGAGGTATAGATGAGGGCATTGTCCTTGTTTGCAGTCTAAACAAGTCACTGGAATCTGGATATTTTTGTAGTCCCTCCTAGCAGCCTAGCAGTACTATGTAGTACTTCTTGTTCAGTGCTCATAGGTACCAGGGATCAAACTTGGACTAACTTGCAGTGCCTGGATTCCAGTCTACTGAATTATTTGCCAGCCCTCGTGCCACTCCCTTGAAGGAAGTTTTGTTACTGTTTTAGTGAAGGTGTTAGGTAGTTTTATTTTCTCAGACATTTTATATCGTATTTGTCCTTCCAGGATAGGTATGTATATAGGTCAAAAATAATACATTGTGTGACTTGTACTTTGCTTTGCAATATAATCTCAGGAATCAAATTACTTGGGATATATGTATGATCTAGGACTTTTATGCTGGAAGTGGAATATGACCATTTCAACAGGATTCTTGCCTCTAAGGGATTTCTTCTCTCCCAGAGGTTATTTTTGTAAAATATTGTGAAAGTTTGTGGAAAATAGATCTCTGTTGAAGAGAAAGGTAAAATAATAAATCTCAGAGATATTTTGCTCTATTTTACTCTAGGTTCCAGTCTTCTCAAGGTTCAAATAATATTCTCTCCTTTCAATAAATTGATACTGTGATATTAAAAATGATGACATCATTCCCTTGAGGAAAAAATGAATGGGAGTCGAAGTGATTATATGAAATGAAATAAGGAAGTAAAAGACAATTATAGGATGGCTGCACTCATATATGAAGTATATGGTAGATATTGGAGGAAAAGGGAAGGGACAGGAGAAACAAGCAGTAGGATCATCATTATAGTAAGATTCTACAAGAATTGTGGTAGTGATTGTGTAATTCTGATACACATATAGAGGGGCTAGACAGTTTAATATGAGGACTTAAGTATGGAGCACTGCTCTGGCCCTGAACTGCTAGACCATCCCAGTGATGCTCAGGTGACCATGTGGTTCCAGAGGTCAAGCCAGGTAAGCTGCATGCAAGATATCTTTAACCCCTGTATTACCCCTGTATTATTATCTTTGTATCTGATCAATTTTGTTCATAGCTTTCCCTTTGAATGGTTTTAATATTCACTAAATCATTTATTCTAAGTATCAAAAATAAATAATTTCTGGGCTCTTTATTACAAGGGGATAAATATTTATTTTGTTCTCTTTTGTTTTGAGATCACATTAGGTGGTACTCAAGCCTTACTCCTGCATCTGTGCTCAGAAATCACTGCTAGCAGAGCTTGGAAGACCATCTGGGGTATTTTATATCAAACCCTAGTTAGCCATATGCAAGGAAAATACTCAACGCGCAGCACCGTCCCTCTAACCTTTCTCTTGGTCTTACTACATCCTTTGACAATGTTATACTGATGACTATAAATAAAAGAATAACAAAATGGTTAGAAAAACATATGCAGATTCAGCACTTTCCTCCTAAGATTCACATCATGAATTTTGGTGTTGAAAAAGATTATATGATCATTTAAAGAGCAAATAATTCCTTAAAATGCAGAAAAAAATTTCCTGGTAATAAGAGCTCCCAAATCAATTAAGTCAGAATCCCTATGTGGGAAGTTTGAGCAGTAGTGTATTATTGAATTTAAAACCTATCCAATGGGAAATAATGTGGATGTTAATTTATGTAGAATCAAACAAATCCCGTAATCCCACAGTGTATGTGTATTTAAAGTTCTCCCAGATCGGCCAGAGAGATAGCATGGAGGTAAGGCATTCACCTTGCATGCAGAAGGTCGGGGGCTCAAATCCTGACATCCCATATGGTCTCCTGAGCCTGTCAGGGGTGATTTCTGAGCATAGAGCTAGGAGTAACCCCTGAGCGCTGCCAGGTTTGACCCAAAAACCAAAAAAAAAAAAAAAAAAAAAAAAGTTCTCCCAGATCATTCTACCATGCAGATAGAATTGAAAAACAATATTTAGGTCAAATTGCTTTACTATTTATATTTACTTTGAATTTATATAACTATATTTATAATATTGAACAATGTGTACATTTGTATTTGAAGGAAGCAGTAGTACATTACTTAAAAAAATAAATCAGTTTGAAAGAGAAGCCTTGCCTTTATTATATTGATTTCTGTATCTTTGCCTAGTTGCTTTCACCTATATCAGTGTATTTTAATTCAAGGGCCAGTTTTCTGTGAGGCTGATTAGATCTTTGGAGAACTAAATTTTGCAAAACTGATGTCAGAGGATGACAACTCTGAAAGTGTTAATGAATGATGTGCATGTTAGTGAAATCAGTAATCTATTTCCTCACTTTATTTTCTGTTCCTCTCTTTTATAACTTCGCGTGACATTAGTAGTCAAACATTCAGAGGATTTCAAAAAATGCAGCCAGTTAGTAGGGTTTTTCTGAGAACAGGATGAGAATAAGACCAAAATGATACTGAAACTACTGTGTCTCTTCTTTCCTGGACCTGTATTGTCTCATATCAGCATTTTGGTAACCAGAGACGATGGTTTTGTGGAGCAGCAAGGACTGTGGTGAGATCTGGGTACTATGTATTCAGACAAACACTGAAGAATTTATTCAAAAGTTCTAATATCAAAGTTTGGGCTTATGTTTTGGAATGGCCATCTAGTAGATAGATGAAACATGCTATAGGTCTTCTTTATTCTAAAATCCCACATTAAAAATTAAAAATCTGGGGCAGTGCAAGTGGTAAGGCATCTGCCTTGCATGTGCTAACCTAGGATGGACTGTGATTTGTTGCCCCGGGATCCCATATAGTCTCCCAAGCCAGGGGTGATTTCTGAATGCATAGCCAGGAGTAACCCCCTGAGTGTCACCGGGTATGGCCCAAAATCCAAAAACCCCAAAAAAATTAAAAATTTAATCTTCATTTAAAATATGAGCAAACTAATACTCAGAGAGATTGAAACTGGGTATCAAACTGAAACCACTACGAAAAGGCAAAATCAAGGCTTTATTCTTCTGATTCCTAGTTCTGAAATCTTTCATAGTATTCTATTCTGCTTACTCCCAATTTTTACATTCCCATAAAGCACTCATTTACTTACATTCATCACTGAATATAAAATTTATAGATAGTATAGAGTGACCCATAAGGTTCCCGGAACCCATCAGGAGTGATCTCTGAGCACAGAATCAAGAATAAGCCCTGAATACCAGGGGATGTGGTCTAAAGACCAAAGAAAATTAAGATTTTTAAAATAAATAAAAGTAAAATTGTATTTGAACTAGAGAGATAACTCAGTGGATAAGCATACATGCAGCTGACCTAGGCTCCATTCCCTTGACCATATACAATCTCCTAATCCCCACCAGAAGATCTGTGCAAAGCCAGAAGTGAGTCCTGAGCATCATTGGGTGTAACCCTAAACAAAATAATAATCATTTTAAACTGTACACGGAGACCTAAAATTCACTGACAATTTTTTCTTAATTGAATATATATGAATTTTTATGCGAATTGAATGCTTTGTTAAGGAAAACAAGATAGCATATAGAATTACATGGCGGTTGGAGAGATAGTATAGTGGGTAGGGCATGTACCTTGTATTTGCCAACTCAGATCAGCTTTCAGGCAGCCCAAATGGTCACCCAAGCCTACCAGGAGTTATTCTTGAGCATTGAGTAAGTCTTGAGTACTGCTGTGTGTGCCCCAAAACATTTTTTAAGTACTACAGTGATAGTAGAGTGGGTAGGCCATTTGGCTTAAATGCAGCAGACCCAAGTTCAATTCCTGGAATTCCATATGGTCATCCAAGAACCACCAAAGTAATTTTTGAGTACAGAATAAGGGGTAGCCTTGGAGCAATGAAATATAGCCCAAAACAAGCAAACATCCCCCACAAAAGACTACAAATTATATTTCTTTTAAAGGAGGTCTGACATAGAAACAAACTAAATACCTTTCACAAATTATTAGATGAAAAATTATTCTATGCACACATGTATGCAATAAAAATGGGTCAGCTATTTAGAACAAGAAATTGTGCCTATTATAACATGGATAAGGCTTGAGGTGATTATGCTAGCAAAACAACCCAGACAATTACTGAATGATTTTAGTAACATGTAAAATATAAATAAGCAAAGCAATGTGATGTCTGGTTAAAAAAATTAAAAATAGAATTAAATGGTGATTGGAGAGATACTACATAGTAAGAATAATTTTTAGACTCTGAAAATTATTTGCTTTTAATAGAGGAAATATGAAAGTGGAAAAGGAGAATATAGAGGGAGAATATTTGATAGTGTGAAAGCACTAGACCCTAGATCATAGGTGAGATGAGCTTTATACGCAAATGAAGGTGTGAAGGGATGGAGAGATAGTACAGCAGGTAAGAACTTGCCTTGCATATGGTTCTTCTAAATTCAAGTAAACCCTGAGCACTGCTCAGTATGGCCTCCCATCCCATAAATTTCATTTTTACTATCACCTTATATGATTTTTTGAAACTTTTTAATATTTTTTGAATCACTGTGAGATGCAGTTACAAAGTTAATCATGATTGAGTTTCAGTCATACAAATGTCCAACAATCATCCCTTTCCCAGTGCGCATTTCCTGCCATCAGTGTCTCCAGTTTCCCCTGTTCCTCCCCCCACTGCCCTCTCCACTGCCTGTCGCAATGGCAGGCATTTTTTTCTCTCTGTCTTTTTTTGTCCTTTTACACACTGATTGCAATGTTGCTATGAAGGGTTTTCATTTATATCACTTGACATCCTTTCAGCACCTTGTTCTTGTCCACAGTGATTATTTCCAATGGAGACATTAAACGGTACTTTCAAAACTTGTATGGTGGTATGGCGATATAAACCCGTATTTCATGAATGAAGATTTTATTTAAAGAACAAAGAATGGTCTGAGGACAAGAGCTATCAAAAGGGACTGAGTAGGTATAATCAGATGAATGAGAGAAAAGCCTAGAGAGCAAGTGTCAAAGAGGAAGACAGGGAGTGGTTGTCATGTCAAATGTCATAGAAAGGTCAAACAAGTTAAAGGTTAAGTCACTGGATTAGCAATAAACTGGGGGTGACTTTGCTAAATGCCTTTAGGCAGGGAAATTTTGAGAAATCATGGGGAAAATCCCTAATAGATAAAATGGAGAGATGGATTAGAGAAGAGAACAGATGTTCTCTTTGGGAGAATACTGGCTTTCAGGGTAAAGGGTGGCTCCAATGAGATCCTCAGGAGGCCCAGTGAACTGCCAGGAGGCCCTTCATAGCAATTCTAGGTCAACTAGGCCAGCAATTTATAACAGAGTCCAAGGATGCCAGGAGTTACCTGGGCTACACCTGTAATACCTGAGAGGTTCTGTAGTGTCTCAGATTGGTAGCATGTAAGACAAACACTTGAACCTTTGTACTACCTCCAAGTCTCAAGAACAGATATTCTTAGGAATTTGGTTTGCAAAGGAGAAGAATGAAGAATGGCATCTAAGGAGGGGATGCCAGTGAAAGGAAAAGATTTTATTGATGTGTTTTTATTTTGAAAGTAAATTTGAGACTAAATTTTGAGACTAAAGTGCATTTTTCCATTTTTTTCCTTTTATATTTTGGGCCATATCTAGAGATGCTGTGGGCTTACACCTGGTGATACTCAGTGGACTATCTGAGGTGTCAGGAATAAACCCAGTTCTGTCACATGCAAGGCAAGCACCTTCCTGCAGTTTACCTGCCAAGACTAGAATGCAACTCTAAATCAAAGGAGAGAATATCAGATGGAATTTATAGAAGAATTTGATTTTGTACAATTTGATAGGATATAGTAGCATATGTGTGCAAAGCAGTAAGGTGGATAATGAGAAATTGGTGGAAGGGTTGAGATTATCTAAGGGAATTCAAGACAGATGGCAGTATGAAGGAAACATGGAGTGATATTCTGAAGTTTATAGTTCAAGTGAGTAATATAGTATAATTTCCTTCAACAAAATGGAGGTTGACCACCCACTGTGCTCTGTTCTTAGAGGCATCTTCCTATAAGATAAATAAGATATGAATCTCCTGGTTTTCTCTGGCATTCAGTCTCCTTCCACTGTCTATTTCTTCCCATCTCTTCTTCTTCTTCTTCTTCTTCTTCTTCTTCTTCTTCTTCTTCTTCTTCTTCTTCTTCTTCTTCTTCTTCTTCTTCTTCTTCTTCTTCTTTTTCTTCTTCTTGTCACTCCCGGCAGTGCTCAGGGGTTACTCCTGGCTCCATGCTCAAAAATTGCTCCTGGCAGGCATGGGGGACCATATGGAATGCTGGGATTCGAACCGATAACCTTCTGCATGAAAGGCAAATGCGTTACCTCCATGCTATCTCTCCAACCTCATCTTTCTTCTATTAATTATATTTTTTCACTTCCTGTCTACTTTCTCCACTTTCTCATCTCCTGACATTTTATCTGCACACCCATTTCGCCTTAACCTTGTCGGTTTCTTTCCTCTTCAAATGAATCAAAACAGGAAAACAAAATCAGTTTGTGAATTCTTTTACTTATTTCTTAATAAACACATTTTTGTGTTTAATTGTTAGAAAAATAGATTAATGTTATATTTATTTATTAAAAACTAAAGGTATATATGAGTCTCAGTTTTATTTTTATAGTTAATGAACCTTGATGAAAATAACATGTATACATACATTTATATATATTTATATACACTTCCCCATCTCTATTAGGGCAGCCTGGGGAAGAAAGCTGCATATCTCATTTGCTACAGAAATAATGCTTATTTTGCATACACTGCTGACTCCACAGGGAAGAGAAGATTAAACGTGATAGTCTTAAAGAAAATAATGGTTTCAAAGTTTGCTAGCAAAGAAAACAAAACATAAAGAACAAGAAAATAAAACAGAATATTGATGCGATGTTCCTATAGCCAGT